>NW_009934136.1:2079-92076 GCF_000696875.1 Nestor notabilis | reverse complement strand
TTTTCAGTATTATGCTTCAAAAGATCAGTAATGGATGTGAACCTCTGGCCACTGCACAACTGAAATCCAGCCAAGAGAAGCAATGATTTGAAGTTACCTGGACAAACCTTGTTCCTATATATTATAAAGTCTGCATTAAATAAAAAATACCCAACAAACAAATCACCCCATTTATTACTGCAAGTCACCTTTATATACAGAATCAGCAGAGAAACCAAGTTCATACGGCGCTGGGCACTGAATAATCCCTTTGTCTAAAAGATGCTGTCCATGAAGCATGGAATGGGACATGTGGCAGTAAAAGAAAAGTAATGAAAAGTTTCGCTGTTTGTGTTCCACAAATCAGACAAGAGTTCCTGTCCCAGGACAACTGATCTATCAGTTTTCAGAGAGGTGAGGTATTTACTTCCACCCCTTTACATAATCACAGCAGTAATGTGGAGCTGCACAGGAATTTTGAAATCTGGCCTGAGTAAAACACTTCCAGGTTGTTCTGACAACAGAGGTAGGTATCAGTTGTTTCATGTAAATGCTGGCAACATGACAAATTACTCCATGATTTAAATAACCTATTCAGATCTAAATACAGTTCAGCTCAGCATTTACTGTAGTATGAAACCAATGAAGTCAACCACAGTATGCTTTTATTATAACAGAACAATATTCTGGGAAATGTGGAAATTAAACACTCCCTATAGTTCATTTGACTTCTATTAATTATTTCAATTCAATTGTTTGCATGCAAGATGAAGATAAAATGGCAAATGTTTACAATGCACATGTCACGGAGAAACTGGTTTAGTTACCACAGCCAGGAAACTAGATAAACCACGACATTCTGATTTGTGTTTATCTGAATTTGTGTGCATTTCAAATCAGCTGATACAAGGGGGAAAAAGCACTTTTTTGCACAGCAGGAAATTGTCTAAATATATTCAATTAGAATCTTTTGATTACATTCTACCCTGAAGAAGCTCAAAAGATAGTGGATCTTCAAAAGAGAAGAGAGTCAGAAGGGAACTCTTAACAAAATATAATATTCTATAATGATACTTTTTTTCCCTAGCTGTGTTCGCCTGCCTTGCATTTTAAAATACAATATTTCTGGCCTCAGCTGGATATTACTGTAGTGCACAAATGTTTTCATAGATACAGAGCCATTTATTGGAAAGGAGTCTGCCTGCTAAGATGTCATTATCAGAAGTCAGCCCTTGCATATTTACTTGCAGTTAGCATTCAAAGTGCCATGTGAAAAATTACTTTTGTGTTTACTTAATAGCTCTTTGCCCTGGGAGGAATGCGATGCATGGTACCACATGGTTCCATTAGATCATACCATCTGTTAATCAGCAAAGACACTACATCTGAAATAGGGACACAATGAAGCAAGCAAACTCACGTGCCATCCTGACGAGTGATGGTGTAGCCATACTTTGGATACTTGACAAATGACACGTTGACCCCAACTAGAGGCGTTCCATCTGTAGTCACCACTTGGCCTCTTATGAGAGACACAAGACTGAAAAAGAAAGATAATTAAAGGTATTAAAGTTAGTTACAAAAGTTACGTTGTTTATAAGCTGAGTAGTGGAGCATTTGTGCCTCATTTACTCTAAATCCAAAGATTTTTAGAAGATACTACAATATTGCCCAGTTCCATCTATGTATCTATATTTATACTGCTGATCTATGCACAGCAAGGTCTGTCTGTACAGAATGACAGTTGGTGCTTTCCTTGTCTAACAAGGCTTTGTCTCACTGTCTAAGGAGGCTTTGCAGAGTAGAAAGCTCTCTCACATTCAGTGAAGTCAGAACTCATACACTAGACAAATGCTGTGTAATGTCATACCTCTTTTGTACAATCAATTTTCCAAATTGAGTTTCACGTTCCTTCATCTTAGGGTGTGACTGATGTTTGCACACTGCATTTGGTCCTGATTTGTAACCCTTGCTTTTCACTTTGTCAGCAGGCGAAAGGATTTTCAGGCCAGAGTTTTCTTAGCCAACAGGTTAAGCAACTTTGCTTAACGTAAGGGAGAAGAAGAGGGGTCATTCACCTAAGAGCCACAGTCAGTCTTTTCTCTTTTGAGAGTGCTCTGCTGCAGCTAAGAGCACAGTGGGCAGAAATCGCTGCTGCCTGCCTGGCTGCGTCCTCAGCCTCTGAGCACTGGAAGCAGCAAGTCCCACTCTTCCCTGCTGCACTGCTCCCTTGCCCGGCCAGTCTGTGCCTGCCCCTGGAGAGGAGGCTCCATGTACTGGCTCCTTTCCCTTCCACATTCCCTGTACCCTGAGAGAAGCAGACTGGTGAGTGGGGAAACCTGCATGGTCAAAGAGACATGGAAAAGGAGCCTTGTAGATGGCTTTCTCTTTTACATGGGAAACATGAAAAAAGGAAACAGCAAACTGTGGAAACAGGGAGTTAAATCCTGCTGCAAGCTGTAATCTATGGGATCAAAAATGAGGCAGAAAATGAAAAGCCCCTTTTCTGAACTGTCTGTGCTGGAGGGACCGGAGGTGGCCCTGATTTGTAGGCTCCAGGCACACCAACAGGCACAGCATCCTGACACCCAACATCCTGACACCCAGCATCCTGACACCCAGCATCCTGACACCCAGCCTGAGCTGCAGGACACGGGGATCACACTGATCTGCTTGCCTGAAACCTGGCACAATGCAGATGAATTCCGAGATGGCTGTAAGCAGGTAGCATCAGAGCACATCTGTTTTCACTAGTAATATCAGGATTGATATTACTAGATTTTCAGGTGTTTTGTATTAACTCTGAGATATTCAAGGTGCTGTGATGTAAATTTCTAACTGTATTAACTGGCTATTTAACAACTACTTCCTCCCATTTTTATTCCAAACAAGTTATAATATGTTCTTCAATATTACTTAAAAGAAACTAATTAATGAAAATGAACCATTTCTGTTACTTTGCTTTTAGAACTTTCAACCATTACTTGACCCTCCAGGTCAAATTCTAATCTGCAAAATCAACATTTTTTAAAAGAACATGATATTTAATAGAAGTTGCCCAAGATGGCATTATTCATCTTGCTTGAATTATTTCATGTTACAAACATACAAAATAGTTGTAGGAAGATAGTCACTTGAGCTTCTATAGGGGAACAAGCAGTACAGAAAGCAAATTAAGGAAGAAATCATCATATGGTAGAAGAAAACTAATGATGTTCATGACTTAATTTTTTCTACCTTCAGTTTTACGATTGCAGGAAATAATTTGACTAAGAAAATTTTGGCTAATAACTTTCCCTTTCATTTCTAAAACACCAACATACGGAACACAAGAGATATGAAGATTTGTAGCTAAAATCTGGATTTATAAGAGGTAATACGTTGACTGATAGCCACACAGAGGACAATTTGCATTTTGCAATCTTTGAAAAATCTTTAAATTGACAAGAAGTAGGTGATTTTTGCAGTCAATACACTTTGTTATTTACTGCTTTAGCAGAGTAGGAAATAACTTTCTTTTTCTTATACTAGTACAGGAAAAAAATCATAACCACTATTTTGTCCCAGTTTGAATGAGAGGTTGAGCTAAGAAAAGAGAGAAGCCATTATCTGTCCTGGTAGCTATGCTTGAGACTGGCAGCTTCAATAAAAGAGAAACTTGGAGTCTAACCCTGCAGCACTTCTACAAAGTCAAAAATCTTAGTTTTAAAACCTTCAATTTGACACTCTGTATTAGATTTGCCTAAAATTGGTACCAAAAATAACAGCTGAGCTGTAGATTTCTCAAAAGCACCTTCACGACTTAGAGGTTAAGGCCAATTTAAAAATGTCATTAATATGCCATTTGCAAAGATGTGTTAAAACACACGACACACTTCAGATGAATAAAACAGAACTAAAACTCCTGCCACTAGGAGCCCTAGAAAACATACTTAAAATAAAGCTAAAATTCAAAATGAGACTTTTTCAAAGAGCCTCAGGATTGAAGTGCCCAGCTCCCACTTAGTCTAGGGCTCTAATTCTTACTGTTTTGAAGACTCCAACCTCTGTCTATACGTATACAGCTTGATTATTTCTAATACAGTTCCTAGTACTTCTGGGGTGGCACAAGAACATCCGCATGTCACGACACTGCTCCAGAAATTTGGAATGATAACCACCTGCTTTTGTAAAATACTTCAAGATGTAGGAATGAAGTGTTGGATCATGTTAGTAATACAACTGAACATTCCAGATGATAGTGCAATACAGATACAGGGAACACTCTCATTTCCATTCTGGTGGCTTAATGAGGCAGCAGCTCAAGCACTCGTTATCATACAGTACAGCACAGGAAACCGCCTGCTCCTCTTCGCTCAAGGAAATTTTGCTGATCATAACACATAGAGAGCAGCAGGCACCAACCAGCCTGTGGACTAGATGCCTTTTATGCTGTAGCCTAGATTCCTTTCTGAACAATTATTCAGCTCATGAATTAGTAAGGTTTGTTCTTGCCTGGTTTTCTTTCTCATGCAACACTGCAAAAAATTGCAAGAATTCCCCCATTTTATTCTTACAGAGCTGATGAGAAAAAAAAAACACCAAAACCCACAACAAATTTAGATAAAAATAGAACGATTTAACAATTTTCTACCATTTTGCCAAACAACTCCATGTGTGTATGTATAGAGTATTTTATAGAACAGAATAAAGACTATATTATATAAAGTAGGATCCAGCAGGGGTTTTCTGATAGAATACGGAAATCATTGTGCTATTTGAACATCACAGGGTACATCTGAACATACAATGGGCACCTGCCTGGTGTATCCAGAAATGTTATGATCCTCATTTTATGGACAAATATTTAGTGGTTTGCTCTACATCACCAAGTGAGCCTATAATGAAATCCTGACTGACAAAAGAGTTTCCAGTAATGAAGTCCAATCTTTTGGGCCTTTTCTCAAATGAAGTTATTTCTCCAGTTTTAACCTTGGCAATATGAACATAATTAACATATTCATCAACTTCTTAGCATCTTTCCATGGAGACATATTTAAATAATACTGATAAACAGGAACACCCCTTCTCTTGAAGCATACAACGGCATCAAACATCAATCAATGATATGCTGGCTTTTAGAGTCATTACAAATATATAATTAATAATAATAAGAAGAATGAACATAGGAAAAGAAAACCAAGAAGAAAATGAAAACCTAGTGAGATGTATCCATGATGCAAGTAAAACATTTATATAACGAATAAATAATCAAACTCCCTAAGTTAATGTATCTTTAAAATAATTGGAAATGTTATTCTATTATTGAAACTTGTGTTAAGGGCAGTAAATAAAATGCAATCTCTTTCTAACTGGAAACTAGTTTGCATTTCCCCTTGTTCTAGATTGCAGTCTTCATAAAATATAAACCTCAGAAGCTCCCACCTAGTGGAAGGAGTCTTCTTCTAGGGGTTGCCAATACGTTAAAATGCTAATAAAACTCAGTGTTATAAAATAAAGGTCACATCATAAATTGCAAGACTGTGCCCTCAGTGGGAATAGTGCATGAGATGCAAACACACGAAGCACCTGAGAACAGCATCTCATATTTAAACATGAATAAAATCTCTGGGAGGAATTTTCCCAAACAATGCAACTGCACAGACACAGCATCGTATTTTACAGCCGCTACCTGCTGTTGAAGGGATTTTCTCCTGGGATGATGTGAGTGCTGTCCTTCCCCACTAAGAGCTTGATCCGATCGTAGAATGACTTCACAGCTGGGGAACCAGAATGGCTCTGTTGTATGATGTCAAGGGGATCACGGGAACCACGGCATAGCAGGCTATTTTGGCAAGTAGACTGGAGGCAGCAGTCTGGGTCCAGGCAGTCAACCAAGCCATCTGAAAGGTGAGAGTCATCTGGAGTAAGCCAAATGCACAGTGCTATCAAGCAACAACATCTAATGGACATCTTAAGGAACTGGGTAAACCTTAATGCTTACTCTTCATAACATCCCTGCGCCATAAAACTGATGATTGAACCAATCATGCAGTGAGGCTGAGATTGTCTCAAGAACACTGGTTAAACTGCTACAACTAATTCAAACCAGTGTTAGATGAGAATTAATCCCAAAGAAATCTCTTAAGGGTTGCAATTAGGAAAGAAAGAATTGTGGCGGGAGTTTAGGAGTTTTTGGTTAGATTTTTTATTTGTTTGGTTTGTGTTTGTTTGTTGGGGTTTTTTAAACCTTTCCAACTGTTTGTTTTACCAAGTTTTTATGTTTCCTTTCTGTGCTTTAAGATTCTTGAGAATTATGTTTGTTTAATTTCATTTGTGCAGTTTGGAGAGATGAGGGACAGAGACAGGAGTGACAGAGTAAGTTACCATTAGCTAAGTAAGAAAGACAAAAACTACATTGAACCCATTTTGGCAATAGAGAAGTGCTGCTGGAACTCCCACCTCCCACAGATACCTGATTCAGAACCTGTTTGCATGCTTTAGTAAGGAAGGATCACTCACAGAGCTGGTGGGTTCAGTCATCACATTACATATTAGGTTGTCCATCAAGAATATGTCTTAGGAAGTATTTTTAAGAAAAATTAGAATTTAAATACCAGAAATTAAAATGGAATCCTCAGTGGGGAGATTGATCTGTACACTGAGATAAATCACAACTCACTATTTTTAGCACATACCGTAACCACTTCTAGCATCATTCTTTCCATTGGTATCATCATTTAACTGAAATATGTTCTCTCAATGGAGCTGTACTGTAATTTAAAAATTAGTATCCATTTACTTTAAAATATTATCCTCTCTAACAATTCAGAAACATTTATGCATCTGTTGTGGCAAGAATCAGGCATCCAATCTGCAATCTACTTAGGTCTGTAAACTTTCAGACTCCCCAAGACATATTAATCTGATTTTTGAATACAAATACTGCCCGGGCACATACTGCATATCATGCACAAGAGAGAACATTCCAGTAGGTTAGTTGACAAAATTACCCCAGAGTAAGATCATGATTCATGTATTCTCAAGCTTTTCAAATGCACAACAGACCACCATTACCCTACACAGTGGCAACTGCAAAAACAACAACAACAACAGAAAAACCCAAACCTATAAAAAGGTTTCTTATTTTAGAATTAGCCTGGTATTTCCAATAGACTGTGTGTGCCTGAAATGACTGTTTCTGATGTAAAACCAAAATTGCCAAGGTTTGCTGACAATGTTTCATTCAGCCCTCTAAGGAAATTTAAGTTAGACAAACTACCTTGTTGCAAGAGCTATACCTTGCTGTAAGGTCAGTCGCCTGTTCACATTTAGAGATCCATTCATCTTGAAATCCTTTCGAGTGTGGTGGTAGGAATTATCCTTTTTGCTACAGTCCTTTTTCCGCCCACTTAGTATAATCATTGTAAGGGCACCATTAGCTTCAGATTATAACTCAAGGCAGTTTTCCTATTAAGCTCTGAGAACTTTATTCAGCATCCTGCTTTCTCCCTGTTTGTGACACCTCTACAACCATGAACTTTAAGCTGACCACTGTTCAGTCTGCTCAGTTCTTTTATTCATATGACCACCAGTCAAGAGAATCCTACCAACACACTAGAAATAACAGAAGCAAAACACAGCATATAAATTACTGCCTTTGATAAATTTACATTTACCTGTTCAAGCTGCACCGTATTTTTGCTATACCTGTTATTAGAGGTGAGCATATGTTACGTCTGTAACGACCTTATCAGGCAGCAGATTATGGGATGCTGTGACCGAGCACTTCTGATGGCACCACGAACTTTCAATTGGCATATCAATCTCTCAGCATCCTGTCAGTCATGCGAATCACATCTTTATGCTCGCAAGCCCCCTTGGATATAGTCTGACATGGCAATCTTCAGTAAATTACCCTGTCACTGCCAATCTCACCGTTATCTCACAAACAATCAAGCAGGCAATCAAACTGCTCTGAATTGCCAGTTCAGGACCTGGGAGGCTAGAAACATCTCCATTCGATACCAGGGAGAAACCTGTGTATGATTCCTTTCGTGTAGGAAGGTTTTCATGCAGTGTGTGCATTCAGACTTGCACACTTTCAGATGCTCACAAGAATATTCAGAAAAGACAGGCATATACCTTAACATAAATACACACGATTTACTTGCTGGAAACATTATTACTTATAACATATGGCTATTTTCTCCTGTACTATTTTATTCCCAGATGGCAGGATTCAGTGTTAGGATATTTTTACCTTATGCCAACTATTTGATCCAGCTTGTTGCAACAACAGACCTGATATATGGATCTGTTCAGCACGGGCAGACAGAACCTGGGCACTGCTGTTGAGTGTCACAGACTGACTTACATACCACTACTCTGCATTCAGAGTTGCATTGCTGTTATTACCTACTTTGTTGCTCCAAAATCTCTGACTCTGTGTATGAGAGAGTATTGATTGCTGTCAGAATGTATTTGTTTCTAGTTCATCTTTTCCTAATTTGCTATCCAGAGGTATTATCACAGAATGGCTAAGGTTGGCAGGAACCTCTGGAGCTCCTGTGGTCCAAGCATCCTGCTCAAGCCAGGCTACCAAAAGCTGACTGTCCAGGACCATGCCCGGACAGCTTTTGAATACCTCAAGGATGGAGACTGCACCCTCTCCAGGCACCCTGCTCCAGTGCTCAGCATTCCTCATGATAAAGAAGTGTTTCTCTGCATACACTTGTGCCTGGCATTGTTCCTCCCCAGGTGCAGGGCTTTGTGTTTCACAAGGTTCCTATCAGCTCATTTCTCCAGCTGTATTGTAGCATTACATACGAAGTAAATTCTTACAGAATCATTAAGTTGCATTAGACTCAGTTGATTAAAACCAGGACTAGAAAAAAAAAACCCTGCCTTCTGTAAGAGAAAACTGCCATAAGCATGAATTTTAATTAGAATTCAGTACTTCTTTGTTTTTTAATATATACTTCAGAGCTTGTCATCTTCCAGATCTCCTCAGGTACACTGAATTATTTATATCATTAATTCAATGACAAAACCCTCACCATTAGCCTCACTGAGATATTGCTGCTTTTCTTAGCATACTCATCTGAGTTTAAAGTGCCCAGTTAGCAGCTTTATGAAACTCTGTATTTTAAAGGAAAGAGACTGTAGAGGGAATTAAGGAGATGCTCAACCTCCTTCAACAATCTGAGACCAAAAGAAGTCCTGACTTGGCCTTAACTGAGAAGAAAGAAATAGGAACTTTTGATCTGATTTCAACTGGCAGCACAGGATTAGCTGTCCACTGCTGTTCGTGGTTTCCTGAATTCCCAAATCTTTTCAGAAACAAAACAAGTGACATGGTATTCCTCTTGAAGATGTCACTTCTGCTAGTGGGGGCACACATTTCCTGTCCTTCTGTGAACTGTTCCTCAAGCATTTTGTCAGACTTAACTTTACAGTAAGAAGAAAATTTTCAAGTATTACATGTAAGTAGAATAAGGTACTGTTCTATGCCATATTTCACAATGGCCTTAAACTGTATTCCTCTGGAACATCATTAGAAGGCCTAAAAAACTCTCAGAAGAAATAGAGATTTATTTTTTTTTTTTTTTTTGCTAATGTATTTAGAGCCTCTCATCGTCAGTTGTCCTTCACCACTGAATAGATTTCTTGACACATTCAGGGGACTGGATTCCAGAATTCATAGAATCATAGACTAGTCTGGGTTAGAAGGGACTTTAAAGATCATCTAGTTCCAACCCCGCCTTGTTTCCAGGACAAAGCTTCTGAGCCCCTGCTCAGCAGAGGGCATCATTACACTTCACCAGCTTCAGGAGCTGGGGACTTGCAGAGTGTAATTCCTGGAAATTTTTCTTTTTCCAGTAAACATTTCAGACTGATGATTAAAATGGAGGTGGGGCGGGGGGAAGAGCAGCTATTACAAACCCTGTGGGCAAAAGGGCCTTTGATCACTCTAAGGGCAAATTAGTTAATTTATCATGATCCAATTTTAATTATGTGTAGTATTAATATACCCAAGGTGAAAGAATTTGAGATGCTCTATCAGATTATCAAAAGAGTAGGCTTTCTCTCTGCCAACACAGAAAGATTCTAATAGAGCTCTAAAGCTGCACGCAGAATGTTTCCGCAGACAGGCTATTCCACAGCCCAAAATATTTTATTACCAGGAAGTTTTATCTAATATTTAACCCAAATTTTCACTTTTGTAGCCTGATCTAATTGTTCTTCAATTAGTCGAACTGGGAAGCCTCTCTGTGAACTGTCAGGATATCCAAATTATACCACTGGCTCTTATAACAAACTGTGAGCACAACAGAGTATTTCTGGAACTGTTAAGCCTAAATCAAAGCTGCCTTTCAGGAAAAGTTGGATTGTAAATCCCGAATTGTGGTCAAGTAGAATAAACCTGGCTTATGTGTAACCTGGGTGTGTCTCTGAATGCCACCAAAACTCCCTAATGAGGTTTTCAAGAACCATGGCATATGACATTAGTAGAGCAACAGCTTCATTTCCTTTGCCCAGTCAGGATCCCTGTGCTGTCCTGAGCTCTGACAGTCAGGGAAAACCCTCATCCCTAAGAGCACCAGCTGGAAATAACTACCGCAGGCGTAGCTCCAGCTACACACTGAGCACGAGGTGGTGCACAGCTTGTGGACCACTAGTGGATAACTGATGTTGGACAAAGCCTTGGTGACATGGTCCAGGGTGAGGTGTCCCTGCCCATGGCCGGGGGTTGGACTGGATGACCTTAAGGTCCTTTCCAACCCAAACCATTCTATGATTCTGTTCTATGATTCTGTTCTCCAGCCTCAAGCCACACATGGCTTAGAGCAGAGCTGACCTAGAGGGCTCCACGATGAAAACAATCTTGACAACACTCTTTGTTCAGTTCCAGTGCACACACAGACACCTTCCCAGCGACAGGGGGCTTTTTAAACCATGGAATTTGCAGTCACTGAATTTCTTGCTTTCAGTTCTCCATGGGGTTATAAGAGTATGTTATTGTAGTAACATATCCCATGAGGGACAGTGTAAGGATAAGCTGGCTAATGTGTGTAAAGGCGATTAGAGGCTGACATGAGTTTTAGCAAAATCACAGACAAGCACACTCATTAGCTCTTGTCAAACTTACATAATGTCTAGTTTTGATACAGATTTTCTACTCAAGCCTACCATGACTCACTCTGGCCCCCGTCCACAATAGATTTCAAGCACTCATTACATTTAATGTTCTAAAACTGACTATTGTACAGGCTCTGGGAAGGTGTTTTCTGTGCCAAGAATATTCTGGGTATTTATATTGAGAACTTCATAAAATCTTTTGTCTGTAGTGAATTAGAGACCCCTGCTGCGGCAATGCTTGTTGAGGCAAGCTAAATTACATGATTTGCCTTTGTGCTGTGAAATACTTGCATTATCTTAAATGTCACAAGCCTGATGCAGTATCAAGTCACAGGATTTGTAATTTTCTAAAAGCAATTTTTTTCTAAATGTTTATTGCAGAAAGACACTTCTCTTTTCTATTTTCTTTCTGTCTAATTCCAGAGATGAGTTTTCTGAGACAAGTCAAATAAACAGCCTTTCAATCAGTCAAGTGCACTGTCCTGACAGTGAACTTCTCTAGAAACGTGTTTTTCTCCTGAATTGAAGGGAATTCATACTGGAGCAGATAGCTGCTTTCCCTCATTCATTGTCTTTAATGTATTGTGCCAAACAGAATTACTGTCAACTGTACTTCTTGGTGGGGTTACAGCTATACAGTAACAAACTGCGGGGCAAAATTTCCTTTGGAGATCTGCACAACTCACTTTGGAAAGCCAAATGGAAACAAATTAGAACCTATTTTGAAAAGAATGTCCCACTTTGCGTAACAAACAAGGAATTCCTCATTCCATTTAGGTTAGCATTCTATACGGCCATGGGTCGCTTCCTCTTCTTCACCACCCTATTTTAGTCCAGATAATTACGTTTTGAGAAGAAATGTGATCTGTGGAGTGATACAAGTTTTTTCTTTTTTTTTTTTTTTTTTTTTTTTAACCTGTCTGTACCTGTCTTCTGCATCCTGATCAAATCTGAAACAAACCCATTCAGCAAAATCTGGGTTAGCTTCTGTTTATCTTTGAGATTACCTAATTTTTACTGTCTTGCTAATAAAGTTTATAAACATGAGTAATTTTGAATGGATGCAAAAGGTGGGAGAAAAGAGAAAGAAGGAAAAGAAAAGCTTAGAAGGAGCATGTGCATGAGGGCAATATGGGCTTCTGCCAGGGCTGCTTCTGAAGAGGACAGAGTTCTTAAGTAGCTATCCCAAATTCTCCCACTGAGTTCAGGACAAAGGCCCCTCAAACATGAGCTCCTGGTACCAACTGCACCCAACATCTAGTGAAACTGTTCTTTAGAAAAGAAGTACTTTTTTGCTACACATTCCATTGTCCATTTTACTTGGAGGCACTGTAAGGTCTAAGGTGAAATCTAGTTAAATACACACAGTTTATACAGGCTGTTCTGAGATACCAGAAACCTTTTTCAATTTAGGAACAAGCAAATTATTATAAAATAGTTATTGTAAAAAGATGGGTATAAATATTGGTTTCCTTATGAATATGTCAAAAGAAATATGAACTTAAAAAGCGATGTACTTTCTTTCATTCCTCAAAATATCATTTCTAATCCCTTGATTTCCTAAAATAAATCCACAATGATTTAAATGGGTTATACATGTCTATTGGGGGGATTATACATTGTAATCACAATTACAGGTCTTAAAATAAAGCTACTTCTAATCCCTCCAAAAGATGCTTAATAACTATTAGATTACTGAGGGGCTGATTAAGGAAAGGATTAGATTTAGAAATGGCCACAGTGAGTAAATTGTGTAATACAAACATGTTTTGAAAAACAGAAGCATTTTCCAATTTCAAAAGATTTTAAAAGTGAGTCAGTGCCAGAACCCCCTTCCTTACCTTTCAGTTTGTCTCTCTTTAAAGATAGAGAAATAGATAAACAGATGGATAAATAAGAGACTTTCAAGTTTTTTCAGCAAAGTAACCTATGCACCATGGTGACCCTGAATAGGTTCCTAATGAAGGCCCAGTTAAGCCCATCTCTAGATTTGACATGGGATGGCAAGGACAAATACGGGAGAACTTCCCAGTGCTACCTTGGATCATGAACAGTTCTACTTGAACAGTCCTAAGAGGAGAGAACAACTTTGGACACTCTCGTCTGGAAACCCATTTTATTTATGAGTAACGCACATTGACATCCCATTTAAAATGAAGATTTGTAAGTCTCAGCAAGACAGGGACACATCTGCCTCTTCTAGGAATAACTAAACTAAAGGGCATTAATCTAAAATGGAAGGAAAATATTAAGTATAATCTTTCATTTTTCTCTTTTTGAACTATGGGATGGAGTTTGCATTGTGGCAGATAATAAGACAAAACAGGACAAATGGGAATCCCTTTGGAGTCAGTGGCAATGCTCTTCTTGACATCCATGAAATGAAGACTTGGCCCAAGGCCTTTGAATCTGATTGTGAGATACAATTGCAATAAGAATGGCTGAACAGTGAAAGAGCTCCAAAATATGTTCAATCTGTTGCTGCATGAGGAAGAATGGAAAGCAGTGAATAATCCAAGTGACGTGCTGAGGCAACTATATTTTAACAATGTGAATAGAGGGACAGAAAGAAAGGAGGTTCAGCTGTCCAGATGAGGACATCATTTAGGCAAAAAATGTATTTTTAGCTACCTTACTGCCTTTCAAAAGAACAGCTTGCATCTTCAGTACTACTCCATTTAACATACTTGCTTATGTTGCAGAGCAATGTTGGTAATGGATCAGCAAAAGTGTTCAACATTTTGCTGTAAATAAACTTGGTTGGGTTGCAAATGAAAAGAGTGACTGGGAGGAGCAGAGATTTGTTTAACTTTCAATAATCTTGCACTTTATGTGAAACTTGGGGTTTTGGTAACTAGCTGAATCTTTAACACTGGTTCCCATGGTACAGCTTTCAGCTCTGTCTAATGAGAAAACTTAATTTTATCTGTTCCTTTATATGCTCAGACACAATTATATAAAGGTGCAGCTTGAAGCACGGAGCACACGTTCCTTCCTTCCTCTCCATTCCTGCACACTCCTGTGCTCTCCCTTGAGTTAGCACTGATAAACATATAGGTCACAGGATGTGTCCCTGGCCAGATGTGTAGTGAACCAGACACATAAAGACTACACTTTAGCTAAAGGCAAAGGCAGAACTGCACTCTAAGATACTAAGTATTAAGTGGTAGTGTTATATCCAGTTTTGAGTTTTGTTGTCGCTCTTGTGACTGATGGCTTGCCAAACAGAGGGGAATGACAATGACTCTGTCCTTACAGCACATACTGGAAAGGACCCCATGCCATTTCAAAGAAATCAGAAACTCAGAATACAATAAAGCAAACTGAAATGGCAAAAATCACCCGGGCATGAGAGAGACAGCAGAGTTCTGCAGTGCCACACAGCCTGCGCCCCCTCAGCTGTGCACACAACACGGCGTGGCTGAGGCAAAGCACTTATCTGTTCATGTTTTTAGGTACAGCTTACAAGTGTGTGCAGAACAGCCAGTGAACACGTGCTGAACATCTCCTGTGCTCCCCTGCAGAAAAACTACTGAAACATAGTAAGGATGAGACTGTTGGAGAGTAGTAATGATCATCGGGTTGAACTCCTGAGCCAAGAATCAGAAAATAAAGGATTCATTTCTGCCTTTATCACAAAATCCCCATGTGAAAACGTGTGGGTCAAATGGACTTCTGAGGTTGTTTGGACCTTGGAACAGGCATAGATTTTCAAACCATCTACTCTCTAACATGGAGCAATAAGCAGCAACCACTCCAGCCTCTGGAAAAACATGACTTGAACCTGCAAGCATTGAGAACGACCCAAGTGTTCTCCCCACAATCCTTCTAGCCTTCAGCTAGACCAGTTTTCTTTGAGGTGCAACTAGGTTAAACCAGAAACCATGCACCTTCCATGTTAATGCTGATTAATACTATACATCTGCTGTAGGCATATTTATTCTATGTATTCTTTGATTTTGATGAACTTTTAGAATTCTGCAATTTTAAATTGGGATGAACAGCTGAATGCTCTCTCTGGTAATTTTCTCCCATTTGCCTGTTTTACAAGTGCAGAATATGGTCTTGGACAGGTAAAGAAATGTTTTATTCCAGTACTTCTAATAATGTTTTCCAAACTCATTCTTTATTTTGATGAAAATCTGATGACATATTCATTTTCGAATTTTCCTCTATAATCTTCAAAGCCTGTCAGATCTGCAAACCTGAGCAGCTCACCTTTCAGTTTCTTACACTGCATATTAACACAAGTTTAGTGGCTTTTGTTGTACAGTTAAAAGCCAACTAATGTAATTTGGCAGTTAGATTCTGGTCTTTAATCCAGTCACAGAGATAAAGCAAGTTCCAGTTTTCTGAAATTGAATCGGGTCTAGCACTTGTGAAATATTTCTGTAGCACTGATCACATGTGAAACCAAGGAACTAACAGAGGAGTTACAGATTAAGGCTAGTGGATGATATTCAGATGTGGTTAATATCATGTGATCGAAACCAAATACACCTGTTCCTCAGTCTGGGACTTGTGAACAATTCCCACACCCTGAAATCTTCCATGGAATTAAAGCACTAATCTTAATGACAATTTTACTCTTGAAGCAGCCATTCAAATAAGCCTAATATTTCTTTGCAGTTTCAGGAAATACCATAAAACATACACCACGGAAGGCTTTACAAAATGAGATCCACTAAAGGCATTTTTGGCAGTAAACAGAGCCGTACCACATGTGCCTGCTCAGTGTACCTCATTCGGCCCTTCAAAGTCCAGCCCGTGAAAATGACAGCAAGTACAGCCACATACGCAGGTTACGTACATGAGAGCACGATCTCCAGCACAGAGCACAGAAAGCACAGAAAGCACTGCTAAGCATCCTGCCCAGCCAGCCACCATGCCTGTGCACCCCGTGAGCTGCCTCACCACTCACGTGTGCCCAGAGCCCACAGGAAAAGCTCTGTCCTGGGCCAAGCTCCGCACCCAGGCTCAGCGGGATGGGGTGGGACTGTGCCTGCCCGTGTGCTCCCGACCCACACTGTGGGTCACCATGTCCCTGTGGGTCACCAGGTCCCTGTGGGTCACCAGGTCCCTGTGGGTCACCAGGTCCCTGCACGAGGCCACAGCTTGCTTGGCCTCATTGGTTTAAAAAAAATGTAACAACAAGAAGTTTCACCTCAACATGAGGAAGAACTTCTTGATGTTGAGGGTGGCAGAACACAGGGACAGGCTGGCCAAGGGGGGTGCGGGGGTTTTGGAGACATCCCAACCCCACCTGGACATGTTCCTGTGGGACCTGCTCTGGGTGGCCCTGCCTTGGCAGGGGTTGGACTGGATAGTCTCCAGAGGGCCCTTCCAACCCTGGTGCTTCTGTGAACAGCACTTGACAGCACCAGCAGCCCAGGTCCTTCTGAAGGGAAACAACTCGCGAGGAAGCGGTGGAACACGCTGCTGTGGGGGACCGGGGCCGCAATGCTGTGCTCACCTCCCTCGTTGTCCTTGCTGTCGGCACAGGCTGTCTCCATCGCGACGTTGCAGCCAGGCCCCCTCCATCCAGGCTGGCAGACGCACTGCCAGCTGTTCTGGCCCAGCGTGCACCTCCCGTTGCCGTTGCACAGGTCGGGGCACCCATCTGGTTGAAGAAACGGAGAAGGTGAGGACAAGGCTCCCTCGCGCACGCTGCCGCTCAGACTGGTCACAACATCACTGTGCACACAAAAGGGCTCGTCCTGCTGCCAGGACAAGCGCTCTCCTGGCCCAGAGGCATAGGATATCACAGAGCAATGGGGGTTTGACCCAAGCCAGAAGGCAGGAGTACTCCCACCATCAGACATAATGTGTATCTTAAGGACGCAGTAAAGGTTAAGACCTTGAGTTGGTAGAAATTACAGTCCGCTGACAGAAGATCACAGCCTCTTATTTTTCCCAATGTACGTGTGTGGATACACATACGTTAGGGAGAACGTCTTCTTCAACAAGCCTGTCAATGTTCAGAGTGCCTTTTATATTCTGCACTGCATAATTCTCCAGAGCTTCTCTAAACACAGTTTAAATAAATAGTTATAAAAACATCTCTAACAGTCATTTAAAAAGATCTACCTATTTTATACTAAGTGTACTTATGACAACATGCTTTCCAAAAGACATGTTGGAATAGAGATCCCATGAAAGATGCCTGTTTTGAATTGACTATGGCTATCACATGACATTGTATAGCAAGAGCTGAATTAGAAACAAAAATATTCATTAGCTAAGGTGTTTATATGTTCTACCATAATGTCCATAGGTAACAGAGTATCTCAACTGCTTTTTCCTGAAACGTGGTCTCTTACTGAATTATAAAAAAGGGTAAGAAAACCAAATTCCAGTCTTGGTATATACAATCAAATGCATCACACCCAATCCACACATGCAGAGGTGACAGAAGTTTTAAGACTTCTACAGCAGACCTCTCACCACAGCTTTTCATGTTGCCTTACTGACAATAGATGCTGGATCCCAGTCATTCACAGACTCTCTCGTTTGGGTTGGAAGTAGATAATCCTGCTATCTCTACAACCACCAGAGGACATGGAATAATTAATCTCACTGTTGATGGTTTTGGGCAGAAAATTAAATCTCCAAACAGCTCAGAAAGCTTCATGCTCTCTCATCTTCCCCTCAACCAGCAGTGATGGGTCACTGTTGGCATCAAGGTCTGCAGGGATCTGCTGCAGCCCTCTCAGGTCTCATTGACCAGCTGGGTTAGCTCTTTGCATTTGCCACTATGATCCCAAGCTGTGACTATTAATTAAGCACTCTCTACATCCCCCGGCATTTTAAGAGCACCAAAGAACTAATGGGCACCCTACCAGAGTGTGGATACTCTTTGCACCAGCTGTGAAGGAGGAAATATCCTGAAAGCAAATACGTATGTTTTGTTTGAGCAGCACCACTTCAGATGTGCATCACTGGAGAAAGACTTAGATGACAGTTGCCTTTGTGCCCCTTGGCGTCTGCAGGTGACTGGGAACAGGAGCAACTGTCAAACTAGTACAGCTTTCCTACTAGTGCTAAAGGTTGAACAGCCTTCCAGAAATCACCAGACTGCCTCTGTGTTTCCTTAAACCTGTTCAGAAAGACACAGCTCTGAGTTTGTGCCTCTTCCTGCTTCTCCCAGCTGCTTTTGCTGTAGCCAGGTGATGTTGAAGGGAAGTTCCTCCTATCCCATACTGGTTTTCACACTGCTGCGAGTGTTTCACGTGTGGGAACAGCAAGCTGCCTTGTATCCCTGGTACTCACACAACTCTATCACACTATGTAAGCATCCACTTTTACTTTTCCTCACTGGATTGTTACCTGAGACAGTTACAGTGATTAAGGAGTCCACAGCCACATTAATTTTTTATATGATTCGGAAAGTTTCTCTTACTACTTTAAAAAAAAAAACCAAAATAAATGAATGTGGGCCTGATGAAGGTGCTTGGTGAGACCTCTGAGACCTCAGCTGTCCCACAGAAAAGGTTCTTTATGGATAACAGCAACCAAAGTTTCTGTGCATGTTCCTACCCAAGTGCCTGATCCTGCATCATTTCTAGCACTGGCACAGCAACTTGATCTCCACCAAAGCTCTGTGGAGTAAAATACTAGACGTTGTAAGCAGGAACAATACCATTCAGTATATTTTATGCAAAAAGCTATCAGCAGCTAAAAACAAGTCCTAGAAATTTTATTTCAATGCTGTTGTATATTAAAAAAATACAGCCCCCTTTCACTTAACTGTAAGGTTATTTTGGCATTACATAGCTTAGCTATAGAAAAATTGCACTTATTTTGCAGCACATGTAATACATTTTCAAGGCATTTTTCCTCTCATTTGTCAGGTTGTTTGAATGACCAAAATGATAATGTTTGATGGGAGGCATCATACTGTAGGACAAATTATTAATTTTAAGCGAGAAACAAATAGTAATTGTGCATGTACACACAGGATGAGGCATGGAAGAGAATTAAATCATTGAAGCAGTTTGCTTTGCATCATATGAGCAAGGTGAAAACATGAACAGTGGGAGCTAGCAAAGGCTCTGAAAGTTTTACGTGCAGCTGGGACATGACTTTGCGTTTAGCCTAAAGAGAGAAGCAAGCATCACTGGGTTAGACATAGTGTTGCTAGGAAAACACTATGCTACCTTTACGGAGTCTATTTAACTCTGGCCTTCCAAAGACAGACTTTGTGTTTCAGTAACATAAATATCAGAAAGAAGGGGAAAAAAACAGTGACTACAGTAAGATCAAAGTACTTTGACAATAATGTCTTCCTTAAAATATCTATTAACTGAATGCTGTATTAACTTTCAAAACAGTTTTAAGTAATGGACAAATCTTTAGATATTTTGCATGGTTACATGTCTTTCCATACATGCATGTGTGCATATATGTATTTCTGCTTATAACTTTGTTTCTTCAAGCAAATATTTACATAGCATTATAGTCTGCTAGACCAAAATTTGTTCTAACAGCCTGTTGACATATTGGCAGCTCTGCTGACAACAGAGGTCCATTACTATCTATTAATAACAAGTTTTCTTCTAAAAAGAGTTTATATTTGGGCAGTACACTGAATTGCTCAATTTAAATCTTTCTACATGTGCATGTGCACAGTGATTAGTACTGATGAACATCCTGGTCACACACAGCATTTGCACGTGGCTAATGGGTCTCGATACCCTCCAACAAGTTTTGACACTGGGCAAGGTCACAAAACGTCTAACTGAGGAGCCTTCAGAGCCTCAGCAAGTGCTTGGTGCTCCCAGCTGGACATACGGTCTTTGCTGGACACAGGGTCTTTGTTAGACATTCACACTGTACGAAGCATGTCCTAACACCAAGTGATCTGTTCAAGCTCGCCTTCATGCTGCAGTCCCAGATCACACTGAGCACTGCATTGCCTCCTGGCTGTCTCATGAATTCACTCACAGAGTAAGGTAGTCAGGAGGAAGGGCTATCAACATCTAACCTTAAGAAGTAATCTGCCATAGTAATCTGCTCTCTGTCATGGCACAGAAAAGGGCCTTTCACGCTAAGCAGACAGGTTGCTATTCCTAGTGTGTAGAGGAATTCTACTCATCTTTTCTATTACTGTATGCTTAATGGAAAATGTCAAAAAGCTAGGTGAAAAAAGACGAAAGTGCTTGTTTAAAGTGCTAGATTGACAACCTATTTATTCACAGAACAGGCAGAGTACAGGCAACAGCAGTTCCAAGTGTCTCACACTTTCCTAGTCTCTGCACAGGCTGCTGCTGCTAGAGGTGAAACACTACTGCAGCCTGTGACTTGCCTGTGGGACTGCTAACTGGGGCTTTAATACAGGGACATATCCATTTACAAGTAAAACAGCACTTACATTTTTTCAGGTTATCCATTCCGGTGCGCATATGGTGACAGTACATTAAGATGAGGGGAACTTTGGTGACAGATAAACACTCAATAACAACATGTGAAGACTATGGCTTAAGGAAAAGTGTGGTATCTTTGCCATAAAATAGTTGAATTTCTTTGTCTAGGAATTAATTAGATTTCTGTCACTTGACTGTGCCTATTACCAAGAGGAAGAGGATTTACCAAGCATGCTAAGTAAATAATGTATTATCAGAAAAATACGACACTATTTAACAAAGCACTATGAGAAATGAGAACATGTCAAAAGGATGAGGAATATTTAGTCAACTGCAACTATATGTAGACACTTACTACATTGATACTACTTCACATTCTTAGTATCAATGGAGAAAAAGGATCAAAAAGGTTGGAGACCTTTGCTAAGACGAATTAGGAAAAGAAAGCTCCAATATGGAAGCACTTACAATCCAAAAGACAAAATCAGCTTAAAATACAGATTTTGTTATTTGTTTGTAGAGCTCCACAATGCCACAGTCCATGAGGAGGCATACAAGATGCTATAACAATACAAATTAAAGTGTTTTTCATAGCTGCAACAGAAAGATAAATAGTGAGTCTAGAAAACAACCACCATTGCCACAGTCAGGGCCACAGTGATGCTCAGGGATCTGGAGCATTTTTTATGAGGAGAGATTGTGGGAGCTGGGCAGGGTTAGTCTAGAGAAGAGCAGACTGAGAGCAGATCCCATCAATGCAGATCAGTACCTCAAAGGTGGGTGCCAGGAGGATGGTGGCAGACACTTCCCAGTGGTGCCCAGCAACAGGACGAGGAGCAATGGCCATGAACTAGAACACAACAAGTTTCACCTCAACATGGGTAAGAACTTCTTTACATTGAGGGTGTCAGACCCCTGGCACAGGCTGCCCAGGGGCGTTGTGGAGTCTCCCTCTCTGGAGACATCCCAAACTCGCCTGGACATGTTCCTGTGTGACCTGCTCTGGGCGGCCCTGCCTTGGCAGGGGTTGGACTGGATGATCTCCAGAGGTCCAGATATATTTATGAGAGAATTCTCATAGGTTTCATCTACATTAAAATTACTCTGAGACCAAATTTAAGGTGATTAATTCATTTTTTGACTCAGCAAATTAATTTCCAGTATCTAGGCAGTACCTCAGAAACTCCCATCCACTTTGGGGTAAATTCTGCATGGAGTTTCTTTTCACCACACCTTTTTAGTACGTTGTACTGAAAATTGTACCTTCAAATTCATTTGTACCTTTCTATCAATTTCAAATTTGAAAATTCAAATCAAATTCAATTTTCAAATTTGAATTTGTACCTTTCATTCAATTTCCTCGTACCTTTTCACTGTATCCTTTTCAGTACCTTATCCACTGGTACTCAGAAACTCCAGGTATACAAATACATGTGTACCTACCTACCCAGGCATATAAAGATTTTCCTTTGCATAAACTACTTTAAAACTCCAAAACAAACATTTTAAGTAAAAACATAAAGACTGTCTGAATAATTTGTGGTTTCAGTCTAAACCTTAATATTCATCAGAACTCCCACTTATGGTGGAGCAAATCATTCTGGAAAAAGAAGGAAGGGAAAGGGCAGACAGAGAAAGAGAAATTAGAGAAATCTTGTTGTTTTTAATGCTTTCAATCTTTGTAGGAACAGGTAGCCTCTCTGTACAAATAAAGGAAAAAGGGTAATAAGAGATGGAGGAAAGAAAAAGTAGAATCTCTCTACGTGATATGTTACAATCACTTAGAGAAACGGACAATGTTTTTAGACTCTTCTCAGTTTGTACATGGAAAAAAAGACATAAATCAAGGGGTTACATCTGCCACGTCCTTCTGATCCAAAGCCATCTATCAGCCATCTATCCTCCAAACTCCTACAAACAATATCTTCAAACAGATAGAAGAGGCTCACAACCCCTCTCTCCATGTAGTGCATCTACAGTCTGGAACACACTCTCTCTTATTTGTCTTTCCACCTAACCTCATTTCACATGTCCATACCCAAAGCCCGCTGGCAGTGAAGTCTTTCCATTGACCTGAATTGACACTGGACCAGGTGCTCCTATGGGGAAAGATGCCCATCAGTAAAGAGTATGTTGTACAGCACAGTGTTTTCTTGCTCACAAGATACACGTGAGTTTCAAGGGCAACATTTAAATTACATTTAAATCACATTTAAATCCTCCTCTTCTCATTACAGCTGTTAACTACAGAACTGTAACAAATAAAAGTAGTCTGGGATATGATGGCACCTACAGAATACAGAGAAATTACAGAAAAGCAGCAGTGACAATAGCCTGTTTAATTTGGATTTTAGAGGATAATCACTGTTTTCATATTTTCCATTCATTCCTTCAGTGAGTTGCTGGTATGCCTACGGCTATCTCACAAATAATAAATGAGGTACATGGAACGAGGTACCTAGCAACACTGAAAATAAAATTATGCTTTTTATTTGCTATTGTTATTTTTTAATCCTTCAATTCCAAAGCCTGCAGGGCTTAGTTAAAGCCAAAGAAAGGGTATACAAATAAAAAGACACAGAGTGTTATGCTAGGCACACACAAGTTATTTTCTACAGAGTAACATGTTGACAAAAGTAAACTCTAACCAAGATCATGTAACTAAACATATGTCAACAAAAAATAGCACGGGTTGAGTGAGAGGTGAGGCCCCGTTGAGTGGGTTTGGACAGTTCCAGGACAGGCTAGAGAGCCATGCAGAAGCACTAGCTCAGGTCAGTCACACAGATGGACAAATGGTCAAGAGTGAACCAGACCTTTCAGTGCAGCACAAACGTGGTGTCACTGCTCCAGTACCACAGCAGTGCAGCTGGTGTTTCAGAGGGCGCGCACACAGAGGGGGAGCTTCTCTGTGGCACTGAAGCGTTTCTCACCAAGATGCTCTGACTGGCTTCCTTGGCTTTTTATATTCTAGAGAAAACATGTTTAAAAATTACCCAATACCCTCAATATTTCTTTAAGTTAGATATCAAACAAAGGAATTATGGAATAACCATTCACAGATGTGTTGGGAGAAAGGAATACATGCAGAGTCGAAAGAATTGGCCAGCTAGAATTTTATTTATTGAAGAGGCAGAAAAGATGAGGAGGCTGAGAACTAAAAACTCCTGAATCCCTCCACTCTAATACCTTCTGTGGATGCAGAAAACTACGAATGTTAAGTAAGGCTTCTTAAATTGCCTGGGATATGTATGTCATAACAAAATTTCTTTCTAAATTCTATCTACTATGTATTTGTGCAATTTCTGTCTTTCAGATGTAAAGGTAAGAAGCTTTTCTAATGAAATAGAAAAATGTGAACAAACCATGTGTGACTGTTTAGAAGAAGAGAAGTAAACCGCAAACAAATGGGATCTGCTGGTATTAAAAAGGAAGTCTCAAGAAAAGCTGTCATTTGCATCTTTCTGAAGAACAAGAACTATAAAAAAGATACAGAAAACCACCCTCAAAACCCCAAAACCATGGAGGAAAGCTCATGTTGCAATATAGGTCACAAAAGTCTGAGATTGAATAAAGCCCCCACGGGTGTCAGAGCATCTCGCCTTGTTAACAAGGGATTGTTCCCAGCAGTACATTCCACTCTATCCAACTTCATTTTAAGCGACTCAAGCAGATGGGCTCCCATTACTTTCTTGGGGGAGACACCCTTGAGGTTTCCCTCTTGTGCACAGCCAACAGAATTCTCTAACTACGAGCAGCTTTTGGTGTTACACACACCACCACTGCTCCCCCCATGCTCAAGCTGCTAACAGCTGGGCAGGGAAGTGAGGGTGAGTTTGTGCTACACTGTCCTGAGATTTGAGGAAACCAAACAGATCAATAGTCAAAAAATCCACAGCTGCTCAGAAGATTGCGTATAGACAGAAAGCTTCAGCTGAGCCCATGTGGGCTATTTATATATATGTATATAAGAAAGAACAGATTCAAGAAGGCTGTTCAGCCTGGAGAAGATGTGTGGAGACCTCAGAGCAGCTTCCAGTATCTGAAGGGGGCTACAAGGGTGCTGGAAAGGGACTCTTCATCAGGGATTCTAGTGATAGGACAAGGGGTGATAGGTTCAAACTGAAACAAGGGAAGTTCAGGTTAGATCTAAGGAAGAAGTTCTTTATTGTGAGGGTGCTGAGGCGCTGGCACAGGGTGCCCAGAGAAGCTGTGGCTGCCCCATCCCTGGCAGTGTTCAAGGCCAGGTTGGACACAGGGGCTTGGAGCAACCTGCTCTAGTGGACGGTGTCCCTGCCCGTGGCAGTGGTTGGAACCGGATGAGCTTTAAGGTCCTTTCTAACCCAAACCAGTCTGGGATTCTATGATTCTATGAAGGAAGGAAGACTGCATTTACGGGAAGGTTTCTTCTAAGGGAGAGGGAACTATAACTAGGACTAGGACCGTTCCAACCCAAACCATTCTATGAAGTTTAGTCATAAGACTGGGAAGCTTCTGCAATGCTGAAAGATCAAATGTGCTGCTGCAGCCAGGAGGCCAGATCTATTCCTGCAAATGTGGGATATGCATGATATCTTGCCACCACAGCCCCACATCACCCACTGAATGCAGTGGATCGGTAGGGGTAAGGGACGGTCTGAGCGTGGCGTGCAGGCAGCGTGCTGACTGCATGCCCTGGTATTGCTAACCATCACATGGAAACCCATCATATCCTGCACAGAAACCTACTCTGTGCATGGCGGCTTTGTCGGTGACCAGGCAGTGAGTTTCAGATATGTACCAGCATAAGCAAAGTAGTTACATTAAACACATGGACAGAAGTAAAAACAATGCTGCAGTCCAGCATAGCTACGCAGTTTCTTCTACAGGCTAAGCAGATTATTTGCTGAGATTCTGAGCACAAGCTAAAATTTGACCCTAGCAGCACATTCACGTCACGCAGTGTATTTTCAAACAAGACTCATATTCAACTCATATTCATATACCCAATAAAAAGGTACATAAAAGATGCGGTAAAATTTGTGTTTAAGACAGCTGCTTCTTTCAAATTAATCTTACTGTAACAAAATCCATTTAGAATACAATTCTGGGTGAAAGTGAATTCATAAAACCAGTACCACAACCATAATCTTTTACTGTATTAATGTTTCTGATATTGGATACAGGGACTGACACCATCCTTTGTAATATGTAGTATCATTTCTGAGAATGAAGCCTTCTCAAGTTGGATTTATCTCTAAAATAACATCTCTATAATAGTTTAGTGGCAGGGTAATAATAAAGTGACCTATCAAACAGGATGTGTGAATTCAGTCAATCGAAGAGCAACAAGCAAAACGTTGACCGCATGCTTAAAATAATATATAACCTAGTTACAGTGTAACAACTTAAACCCCTACATTAATCACAGTGTTACGGCAGGCAGTTTAAGTCATTCATTCATAAAAATTAGGCTTCACGCAGTAACTGCTCCCCAACCTCCCCGCACACAATGCAATTTGCTTTATTGTCATTTGAAATACGTGGCAGTCACAGCTTTTCAAAAACACACATTTGAAGTTTTCTGAATAAATGTCTTGGTAAAGTGTTGGTATACTTCTAGAGATACGTCTTAACTAACTGAAAAGATTCACAATCCCATATACGCTGATGCACAGAATTGTGTCACATTTCCATACTCCTAACCCTGACCCTCTTCGTGCCACAGGGAGAGACAAAGAGGAAAAACTACAATGTAATTCTTATGTGAAGTGATATCTGTACCTGGCAAAAGGATATTTGACATTGTGCTGTCAAATCCCAGACACCAGATTGATTCCAAAAGCTCAGTTTCATTTGGCTAACTGAAATTTATAAAATTCAACCTAAGTGACCCAATTTTTCCTCGTTTCAGACAGAAAACAATGCAATGCCCTAGTTTGGCTTTTATTAACAGCTAAGATGATGTATGAACTCACAATCATACCCAACTTACTGAAGTACCTATAGTATTCTATTCTAACCTTGGAGGAAAGCATGAAGTCATGATTTTCAAGGTTTTTCTGGCTTCGTGTTCCTTTGTGTAGTTTTCATACAGAGCCCAGATACCAAAGGATGCTTCTGTTCCATCCCGTGCTCCCAGACAGACTCAGCTGGCTGATGGAGATGGCATGGGGCCACGCTTATCCAAAGTTGAACCCAATGTAATGATGTTGTGAATGCAGTGTATAAAATGAGAGGTAAGCCCAACCCTTCACCTGCTCATATCCAAACTCCTTAAATATCTTTTTGCATCAAGATGCCACAAAGGTAGGCCCTAATTTCACAGATTTACAATCTAAGACCCTGCTGATATAAAAAGTACAAGATCAGGCTTGAAAAGGGCAGAATTGCTTGTTGCTACCAAGGCTTTGTCTGGCAGTACAGAGTATTCCCAGATCTCTTGTGGGATTGAAAACCCTCCAGTGAGGCAGATGTTCTTTTTCCCTGTGAATGCCCTGATGGGTCAGCAAAGGAGACTACGCTGTCACTGGCTAGCTTGTCTCCAGACTCAAATGCTACCCAGCAGTTATTTATTCTACTTTAAATTTTAAAGGAAAAACACAATCACTGGCTTTACTGCTCAGAAAATACTTCTAAGCAACATTATTTGTTACAACAAAATTTCAGTGCAGAGGCAGAGAAGGTCAACACCAAGCCAAGTCAAATCAGACATTTTCTGTTAAGCTCAGTGTATAGATACAGTAAATGTAACTGCATTTATGTACACCTAAAACTACCCTACAAACAGCAGATTTGTAATTAAGCTCTGTCTTCCAATGTGCTCACACATTGACATTGAAATCTAAGTCTCTCAATCAGATTTGGAAACAATAAAATTGCTTCTAGCATTCTGTAAATGATGGCCTAACACAGAATGATCATATGGGAACCCAGGTCTCCACAGGAGCATCACCCACACAGAAACAGGGATAACAACCCAGCCACCAATAGCTATGGTGTGCAGAACATGAAAGCTGACACTACAGACAAGGCCTTGGCATGAGCCCTGCCAAACACAAGGTATACTAAAAATACTGGAAACTTCACCTGTCTGAGAAAAACCGAGACACTGTAATGTAAAATTAGCTGTTAAATCTGAAGTGCCTGGACCTCCTGGGATCACATCCTCCTTCACTGCCCAGACTGACTCTTCTTTTCAATCAGCTTCAAGGTTCACAGCAGTTTGCTGAGCCCTTCCTTCATATAATAGTTAAATTAACGTCATGGTTGTTCTTCAGAAAAGCATGGGTTTTCTCTGGTTTCTATGCATTAACTGACTACCACGCATGGTGAAAACCCTTGGATTATAAACTGTTGCCTGTGGTTTTACAGCCCTTCCTGCCTCCTATAAGGCTAACTAGCACTTCTGTCTGAAAGGCAATGAATAACAGAATGTTTCTCAGGCAGGTGCCTGACCATTCCACAGAGCAGCAAGCCTTGGATGTACCCATTCTAGCCAAATATCACTAGCAACAAGTTTTTCATTTCCAAGTATTTTTATAAAGTCCTACTAAAACTAAACTAATAACCCAGGACCTAATGCAGTTTGGGATTTTCAGGGAAGACACTCCCAGTTCTCACTTCAGTCACTGACTTCAGAATACTTTTATTCTCAAATTCTCCACACAGGGCACACAAGAGGAATGAATTCCTTCATTCTGTAAGTAAGAACTTACATAAATATATATAAATGAAAATCACCTATTATCCATTTTTGCTCCAAATACAAACTGCATTTCTTTGACTGTAACCCCTTTAATATATAAATACCTTTATAAAACAGAGTTAGGTCGACCAAAATGCCCTAGTAAGCTAAGCCAGCATTTACAGTGACCAAACTGTTTCCCTTACACCAGTACTACTTAACAGTTGTTTACACCAGCATTTATAATCCTGTTCTCATTCAGGGCTGTGAGGGAATGGGATGTGTGCCCACACACATGCATGCATGAGTAGGGCACAGTAGTGAGAACATGCAGATGTTACATACTACTTATGTTGCTCAATAAGCTATAGAGGATACCTAGCTAGGGCACTGAGTGGTGAGTAACAGCTTGTCCAAGGTGCAATACAGAGAACTGTTAGGAAGTCTGTCCCAAAAACTATGGGCCTGAGTCTAATATCTGACCTAGTAACTAACCCTGCTTTGAGGAAGAGGTTAGACTAGATGACCCCCTCACATCCCTTTCAAACAGAATTATCTGCAATCCCTTCAGTTTTAGAGCTTTACAATTCACACTTCTCAGGGCAGGGAATCCCAGTTTTCTCCAGTATTATCAAAATATAATTACTTGCTGTTCATCAGATATTGATGACTGCACAGAATTTGTAATTTAGCAATTACATTTCAGGTATGCAAATACAGATCCTGTATAAATGCGTAGGTTATCTCTAGCAGGAGAGTTCTCATTTTGCTCCATTACTGTGTAACAGATTAGTATGCTCTATGAGCATCTATCCCTTAAATATGGTACAGAACTTTGGAATCCCTTCAGGATGAAAAGTACTATAAAGACAGACGTATTGTATTTTGCAGCTTTGCTTTTTAAAGTATTAATGACATGTATTCCAAGAAATGGCTGCACACTGTGTAGTTTCAGACTAGAGAGTCCAAACATCTCAGCTGTCCCAAAGGAAAATCAAAAGAAAGCACTGAAGAAAATCAAGAACTTTTTAAGAAGCACCGTGGGGTAGTTTGGACTGAAAAAAGCTTTGCTAACATACACTAAATGCTGCTTGTACCCCTTCTGGCTTGCAGGAATCCTAAAACTTCATGACACTAAAACATGGTTAGAGGTGACAAAAAACAATGGATATTTGAATATTAACATAAATATATCTCACATGTTTGTTAAAGGTAGACTCTATGGACTTTAAATATGTACCAATGTAAAGGATGAAATAATGCCCATGACACTGCAGTAGTATTCTGCCATATATGCAATGCATGTAAAAGAAATTAAAATACATAAACAATGCATTCTGAATTCTGTATTTGTGTATGCTGGGATGTTTGGTGGATGCAGGATAGAAGAAAAATTTCACTACATAAAATACATTTTTATAAACAAGCCTTTAATTCTAAAGCGCTCTGCATCCATTCTGCATCCCTTTTCAATATACATAAGCCTCATGTATATCATGCAATATTCCAACTTTCATATCTACCAACTGCACAAATAACTAATAAAAGCTACGGAAATAATAAAGTTGTTCTCACAAATGAACAATTTTCAGTCCTGCATGCTCAGACAAAGCACAGACAGCTCGCTTTTTGTTCTTTCTTTCTCTGCCTAAGTGGTGAAGGAACAAAACTCATAATCCTCCAAACACAGCCAGCTGCCTTGATATTTAAATTCTAAATAAATCTGGGGAACTGATTTTGATCTACTAGGGAGATAACCTTCACCATTTCACCCCCAAGAAAGCCAAGAGGATTTAATGTGCACTTGGAAGAAATGTGAAAGAGGAAGGACTCTTTAAGCTCTGCTTGCTTTACATTAAAAATATTTACTATCAGGCAACTGTTAGCTCTGCTCCTGCCCTCGCCTCACTACATGTGGCCTTACTTCTCTGAAAAAAATACTTCAGCTGTACTGCTTATAGACAGGGGGTTTTTTTTGGCAGTTTTTAAGCCATGCTGGGACAGGCAGGAGGCTATTACTTAGAGTGGGACTCTTTGCTGGGAGCACTTCCCTCAGGAAGAGAAATGCGATACCTGAGTTGGAGATGCAGCCAAGAAATCTGGCGATCACTCCACCTTGAGTGACAGGATTCTATGATCCTTCATTCACTGATTCGTGCAGGTGAAAAGGTGCACAACTATGGACTGTCATGATATTTGGTTTAGTTTAAAACAAAACATGCAAAAGTAGGCTTAACAAAGACCAGTCAAAAGAATTTCCAACAACAATCCAAAACCAACCCAAAACCAAACACAACCCCACCCCCAAATGAAAACAATCAAACAACCCTTCCTCCCTTTAACTTTTCTGTTTTCTATCAAGGTTACTAATTATCTCAGAAAAGTTTAAGGGAATATTTCCAGAACGTGAGAGCACTCTGCAGACTAGCATTTGCCTCAGTGTTCAAATAAAATGATAGCTTGGGTTACCATACTCTGCCCATTTCCCGTAATTTCAATGGGGTATAGTATAATTTTTCATAGACAGTTGAACTGTTACAGCATTCCAAAGAACATGCTAGAAATACACATTAATTAGGCTTTCCTTTAGACGATAATGATTTGAACAAAGCTGGGCAACAGCAGCCTTTCCCCACTGCATAGCAGTGTTTCACCACTTCACATTAGAACATGAGAAGTACTGCCCTGACTCACACTGCAGTGGAATTCCATAGCCCCCCACTCTAGATTCCTTGCCTAGCTAACAAATGGACACCTTGCAACCCCACAATGTTAAAAATCTCATCTGAGGATTGGGGCAGTTTGACTCTACCGGGTTCATGAGATCTCTACAGGTCTTAATCAAGCAAAGTGAACTTTGGAGCAGCTTTAGGTTTCAGAGTAAATACATATGTGGGAATATGTTTAATCAGGCATAGCACATATCCAATTTGCTATAATAACTTCTGTACGTGGTTAGGAAGCTTTTACAAAAAATCCTTTTTAACTGGTTTTCACTCACTGGAAGCACTATCTGTAGTTTAATGCCATAGCCCCTCTCCTCAAGGTACAACTCAGTAAACTTCAGACCCCTCAGTGCATTTCCCAGCTTGCATACCTGCTCCTCGTTCTGAATGAAACAACTTACTAATCTTAATTATTTCCTCAGCTGGAATTAAGTTACCTGATTTAAGTAAGGGGTCAGTAGCTGTGGCGCTGTGAAAATTTGTATTTCATAAACTTGTAATTTTTAGTCATAGGACAAAAAACCGGAAGCAAGACTGAAAAGAACAGACATCTTCCTTTTCAGTTTGCTGCCACTGCTTCACATTTGAATGACATCTCACATTTTATACGTAAGACAAATAATTAAGATCCAGGGGCATATTCTGCAAATAACTTTTGAGAAAGCTCCCATTTAATATCAATAGGAACATTCACCTTAAGAAATCAGGTTCATTATATACACCTTGCTGGAACTTGTTTTCAAATAGTGTTTCTCTCAGAAATGCTGACAAAAATCCTTAGCGTAGTAGGGGAAACTGTACCTGTAAAGGTCAAATAAGGAGCCTTAAATGGGAGGCAAATATGTTAAATTACCCAAATTCTGCTGAATAAATGTTTCCCTTTTCAAAGTATCTCATACTGAAAACTTTCCATGCAGTAACACTTTTAGATTAGGTAATAGAGATATTAGGAATTTCATGGTAATTAGAAATACAAATACTGGTCAGAGAAGACAGACTCACTGAATTCTCTATGTATGGAAGATTGAAAACTTAAAGGAAATAATTTGATTTTAGTAAACACTGTGTTTATTTTAACAACATTTTATGTGGAATGAAAATATTAACAATCTCAGGAGACACTTCAGTGTATCCATAGGTTTTGCTGAGAGATTTTTTTTATGTAATTAAGTCTTTATTTAAAGTATATGAACTACTGTTTGAAATTAAAGGGCAGGGAGGGGCTGACCAATTTTCATTCACTCTTCAGCCTATAAGCAAACAAAATTGTTATGGAATATATAACAATAGATTCCAATGGGAAAGCATCAAACTGACAACCTTTACAGGCCCCTCTAGATCTGAATTAAGGAAAGCTGCAACTACAAGCTAATGCTTGGGCTCCTATATAGACTTCTACATTTCCTCGCCAGCCTTCTAGTTATATACACAGGAGTAACACAGTATATATGTGGCTTAGACTTCTGGTTCATAACCAGCTCTGTAGAGGAATAATGCAGAAGCAATGAGTGCAGAGCTATTCACACAAGCTTACACCATTTTCTATGGTGTAACACTGACCTGGTATCTCCTTCAAGCAACTATTGCCCCATCAGCCTTCACACACAGAGCAACCTCGACTCTAATAACCTGTTCTCAACCATGGAAAGCTTTCTCCATTCTAAGTCAATATTTCTGACTTATCTGGAGGGAAAAGAAGGTTCAAATATTCACAGGACACAATGAAGATATGTATGGATTGGCTTCATGATAAGAAGTCAATCAATAACGATCGAAGGGAGGCTGTAACAAAAAGCAATTTTACTCCTAGTTTCCAAAGAAGACAACAAAAAGATGAATTGGATCTAAAAATGTGTGTCACTATACTTCCCCCCCCAATCAACTATTAACAATGCTGCATGGTGAGCAATGTCAACCTCATTTCCTATTCCTAACAAACTCCTATGCAGTGATTTTCTGTCTTAAGCCTGAAACATCTTTTCTTTTTTCTCTGTTTGAAAGAAGAAAAGGCACATTGCCATTACCTTCACTGTACTGTAACAAATTAGCCTGAAAAAAAAATAATGTAAGTAGTAAAATTAATCAGAATCTGTTAATACTTAACAAATTCATGTTGTGCTTCCACTTTTCAGCAGTAAATAATGACCCACAGCTTCCTGCTTTCACTAATACTTCTGTTGTTCAAATGCAAGAGATTCTGCAATTTAAAACATAAATATAGGGAAGAGACACCCAGCTTCTCTTTCTGTAAGTGCTTCATCCTAGGCACTCTATCTTCCATTGTAAAACTGTATGTTATAATGCTAATTCCTCTATTAATTTCAGAGAGAAGTGATCTGTACACCAGCATGTACACATTTTGCCTTGCTTTATTAACTGGAAAGAAAAGAAGTCAGATCAGTTTATGTTTAAAATGTGCTGCAAAGTGGATGGCAACATGCTACATTAGGAACTGAGTTCAACTCTCTGGTATTCCCAGTGGTTAAAACAAGAAGTCAGTTCTCTCATGCGTATTAATGTGTCTCTGGTTTTAGGAGAATCAGCATCTTCTGGGACATTCAGGGGTTTGTGTTTGTGCACACTGAATTTACAAAAATACCTTCATAGCTGTTTGCAAGGAATTCATTCCACAAGAAGCTCAGCAATCCCTTTTGATTCCTAACAGTTGGGAAATCACTGTGTTTGAAGCAGTAATACTTCTAAGATCAATAAATCACAACGTTCTACCAGGTAAACATGTTATTCCTAAACGGATCGTTTTCCTTTTCTTGTTTTTAGAATCATAGAATGGTTTGGGTTGGAAAGGACCTTAAGATCATCTAGTTCCAACCCCCTGTCATGGGCAGGGGCACCTCGCACTAAATCATGTCGCACAACGCTCTGCCCAACCTGGCCTTGAACACTGCCAAGGAATGGAGCATTCACAACTTCCTTGGGCAATCCATTCCAGTGCCTCACCACCCTCACTGTAAAGAACTTCTTCCTTAGATCTAATCTAAACTTCCCCTGTTTAAGTTTAAACCCATTACTCCTTGTCCTACCACTACAGTCCCTAATGAAGAGTCCCTCCCCAGCATCCTTATAGAACCCCTTCAGACACCGGAAGCTGCTCTGAGGTCTCCACACAGCCTTCTCTTCTCCAGGCTGAACAGCCCCAACTTTCTCAGCCTGTCTTCATACGGGAGGTGCTCCAGTCCTCCTATCATCCTCGTGGCCTCCTCTGGACTTGCTCCAACAGCTCCATGTCCTTTTTATGTTGAGGACACCAGAACTGGACACAATACTCCAAGTGAGGTCTCACAAGAGCAGAGTAGAGGGGCAGGATCACCTCCTTTGACCTGCTGGTCACGCACCTTTTGATGCAGCCCAGGATATGGTTGGTTTCTGGGCTCAAGCGCACACTGAAGCCTGCTCATGTCAAGCTTCTCATCAACCACCACCCCCAAGTCCTTCTCTGCAGGGCTGCTCTGAATCTCTTCTCTGCCCAACCTGTAGCTGTACCTGGGGTTGTGCCAACCCAGGTGCAGGACCTTGCACGTGGCTTGGTTAAACTTCATGAGGTTGGTATTGGCCACCTCACAAACATGTCAAAGTCCCTCTGGATCCCATCCCTTCCCTCCAGCGTATCAACCGAGCCACACAGCTTGGTGCCGTCGGCAAACTTGCTGAGGGTGCATCAATCCCACTGTCCATGTCGCAGACAAAGATATTGGACAACACAGGTCCCAACACCAATCCCTGAGGGACACCACTCGTTACTGGTCTCCAACTGGACACTGAGCCGTTTACAAGTCTTTGTGTGCGGTCATCCAGCCAGTTCTTTATCCACTGAGTGGTCCATCCATCAAATTGGTGTCTCTCCAATTTAGAGACAAGGATGTCGTGTGGGACAGTGTCGATCGCTTTGCACAAGTCCAGGTAGACGACATCAACTGCTCTGCTGCTGTCCATCAGTCCCGTAGCCCCACCATAGAAGGCCACCAAATTGGTCAGGCAGGATTTCCCCTTAGTGAAACCATTTTGGCCGTCACCAACCACCTCACTGTTTTTCATGTGCCTCAGCATGCTTTCCAGGAGAATTTTAATTTGTTCTTTTGGGTAATTGTCCTCTTCGTGTTGTTTCTAGCCTAAAATCACAACCTAGTAATATTTTTCACTACAAATTGATTTAGTTTTTAATTAAAAAGAATGGGGCTTAATCATGATTACACCATTAGATTTTTTCTTAGATAACAAAGCTATTATCACCACTATTTCCTTCACAACAGGGACTGCATCTTGATGCACTGTGGTTCTTAAGATCAGTCAATGGTCTGAAAACCTGACTGTTTGAAGGCAAATTAAAACATATTTGGCCTAGATGCATTATGAATCTTACTCATCTGTCACAGTCATCAGTAACTTTACTTTTAAAACATCTACCTAAAAAAATCTCACCTGCAACTGTATAATTAACTGGAATGAATACAAAAGAGATTCATCTTTACTTTTCTCTGTGTTTCTGCAAAAAATATACTAAAATGTTAAAAGTATATATACTTTTTAATTGTATGAAAGTTTCACTATCAGCTCATGTAGTTCAGTCTACCTTGATCATTCCAGAACATTTAGGAAGAAATACTTAAACCTTTCCTTGCAGCTATTTTGTACGGTATCTTATTTTACAGCATTTTAAAAGCAGGCCACAGTCTCTTGATGCTGAGTGGATCAACCTGCTCCATGCTGGACTGTTAAAAACCGTGAATAGAAACTAAAACCACAATGGGATTAGGAAAAAGCAATAAGCCCTGACATTGATTGGCAGTTTGTCAAAATTATGGCTCCCTACTTACAGAGTGTGGGAAACCCACAGCCTTTCAAAAAGCATTGTACAGCAGAGAAAATACAAATGAGTTGGGTAGGACTCAGGTGCCATTATGCAAACCGTGTTTGAGAGAATGCAGAAACTCTTTTACACTTGAACATCTGGGACTCATGGCATGGCTCCCATAACCAATGAGACAGCACAGGAAAAGTCAAAGAATCCCAGATGTTAGATATCAGTCATGGGCCATAGAACAGCCACATTACAGTAAGGCAGGAGTAAAAGTATCTTTGTAGTAGAATGGGAGGGAGCAGAGCTTTATATAAGCAGATGGGCATGTCTGCTCTGCCTAAATTTTCATTAGGGATAACATTATGATCCATGTCACACTGAAGTCTTTGTGAAAGCAAAAGTTGCCACTTTCCCAGGAATACTGCTTACATGTTTACAAGAGGTACTTGCTTGTTGTGAAGTATGTAAGTGTGTAACACCCAGTGCCAAGGGTCATCTCTCAGATTTGAAAATCTTCAAGGTATAGCTGGACCATGACTATCCTTTCTGCTCTACTCCTGTAACCGAATGAAGAGAAAATGAAGATAAATACAGTAACCTTAATTTCTCATGTCCCACTTTTCCTTTGGCTTTTAGTTCTGTGACTGTGAACTGCTGGTAGAATAATAAGACTCCAGTACTGCTTTGTCTCTATCCCAGCATGGATGTGACAGAATGAGATGGACAATTATATGTCAATCAACACTGTATCACTGAAAACATTACAGTAGTATGTGCTGGAGAATGCAGACGTCTACACACTTAGTTACTATAAAGAAGGTAGTAATGACCCCAGTATTACTCCAACTACCTGCACTTTCAACATCCAGAGATGAACATGGATGATACCCTCAGACCTGAGCGCCTTCAAGAACACTTAAGTTTGTATTTAGTTCTTACATTGCAGTTACCTAAATAACGTTTGTAATTTCTTTGGGCAAATGAGATATATATGAGGTATATAATCTACATTACATGATTATATCTGTTGGACAGAAAACTTTGCTTCTTTTTGTATATATAAATAAACTTTATCTAAAATGAAATAGACTGAGGCTACCGAGAGGAATAATTTCCAGAAGCGAGATTATCCTAATAAGCATTTCCTAAGCAGGTCAGAGTAGGGATGGAAGGAAAGAAAGAACAAGAGAAAAGAGCCGAATAACATATATTTTGTAAAACCTTTGTTCAGAGAGAATGGCTCAGGATACCTCATAGCTGGTACCTGAACACGGCCTTGTATTCCATTCTTAAGATCTTTTTAAAAATTGTCTGAGTAGGGCTTTTAGTGAAAGAAGGATGTATCAATATTCAACATCAGTGTGTATTTCATCCTCAGCAAGTAGCGGCTGCATAGCAGATAACTGACAGTTTAAAGAGAAAGCTTTCAACAGTTTCATTTTTTTCCCCAAAGCCCCGAGTAGATCACACAGCAAAATCCTGCACTGACACTTCAGAGATGCTACTGACACTATTTTTTTCTTTTTCTTTCTGGCATTAATATTTTTAATACAACATTAAACTAAGAAAATATTAAGTAGAGAATTTCAAAAGCTTCAAGTATCTTAGGAAGACAAGCCTCCAACTTCTAATGCATCCTACCGTTAATTCGATACTAAATTGACAGGAAGCTGAAAAGGTAAAGCCTTCTGTCTGAATTGTTATTCCATAGAGTTTGCAGCAGTCAGACAAAACACATTTGGCTTTATTTGCATCTTCAGGCATGAAATATTATGTGAAACTGAAATTGAAGATATAAGAGTTATTATATCTTGAGAATGTATAAGCAAGAATGCAAGCGATTAAGGGAAAGATATCTTTAACAAGAACACTACCAGCAGGGCTCAAAAGGATAGGAAGATATTGTTCTCTTTTGTATTTGTCTCTTAGGAAGTCTAAATATTATCTATATGTGTGTATATATATATATATGTATTTCTCAAGATCCGGTACTACCTTTCTATCTCTATACAACCTATGTCACTGACCTCTCACAAGCATTCCCATGTCTGTTGTTTTGTATCTAGCAACACCATGTAATTCACCCACTTGGTGAAGCTGTGCTTGACACCACAGGGTACAAAATAACACAGAAAACATTATCTGTGGAAGAAGAGAAAATTGCCTGATGCTGGGAATACTCCTATGAACAGCAAAATCAGCTTTGCCCTTTCAAAAGTTAGATCAGCTGCCTGACTGATTGCCTTCCCCCTCTTTTTGTGTCTTTTAAGAGTTCAAGAATTGGCTGGAAAATCAATATAACTCATGGTGGAGCCCCTCCAAAAGGAGAAAAAAAAGAAATCTGATTTTAGTTTGGGAAACTATTCACTAGTATCTGCTGGGTGCATCTTTTAAGTACAAGACAAAATGCAGGAAGCCTTGCTGAAAAAATACTCATTAAATTTTGGGGGCTAGAAAGGGAAGAAGTAAGGTCATGTTCTGCAAATATCCTATACAAAGAGAAAGAAGAAAGGCCACTCAAGTGTTCTGACGCTGCTCTGTGACATATTTCAATCATTTACAGGAAGCCTTCAGCAATGAATGCAAACAGGAAAGTTCTTCCTCATGAATAAGCTTGCCTTTTAGCCAAAAAAGATCCCCAGCTGCCCCATGTAAATTCTGCAAAGGAATTCTGTTTCTAAAGTCCCTGAAAGTCAAACCACTCTCACTCTATACAAGTCTCTACCTAGAATATTTCCTTCCAGATAGATATAGTCGACTACCTTGCTCAGCTATGACAAAATTAAGAGAATGCATATGGTATTTCTGAATTCCTTAGTGCTACAGAAATTGTTCAGGAAGTGTACTCATCCTTTATATACAAAACCAGCAATGTATATTTTAGTTATTGGGATAGGAATTTACAAAGTTACAAATCCGAAAAAAAAATCCAAACCAAGGGCTATTTACACTGTGTGTAATCTGACAACGTTGCAGATTTCATCTCCAAATGCAGAATTTTGGAGGTGAAATAAAAGATGACATGTTTACAAAACAACAAAGCACCCCAAAAGGAAATGTAGCTGGAAAGGACAAAAAGCATAATCTTTTCAGGAAGAAATTTCTAATTGCTTATTTACTGGAACCTGCCTCTCTACTGAAGCACAGTGATGTTGGACTAGATGCCCACTTGTCTAACTGACCAGTACATTTCCTTGGGTTTGGTTATAAAATGTAACATGACACAACATACGTGACCGAAGTGTCCCTTTATAAGGAAAACTTCTACCCGATGAGTCTCTCCCTGCTTGCATGATGGAAATGTAAATTTAAATTGTGTGCAGAGAATGACAGAAATTGTTCAGAACCTTTCAGATTACTTTATGAAGCACCTGCTATTCTCCTGTTTTGCTGTAGACACACATGGGGGGAAACCACCACATGAAAGCTTGACACCACATACCTGAACGACTGCGTCACAGATGTGCTTATCATGAAACCTGCTACCAGCTGTAAAGACAAGAGCATAACTGTACTGTACAAGAGATGAACCTGAATCTGCAGGTACAGAAACAGCCAATGTCTCTAACATTTTTTGACGTATCATATATATTACCAACATATTTCTATATCATCAGCAATGAAAAGCGGTCATGACCCGAATATTCTATGCATTTTTCAAATGAAATGAAAAGATGTATTCCTCCCTCTCCAGAGCATGTAATCTAAATTTCTATCAGTGTCATTAGAGGGGTTTTTATGCCTTGATAGGTTATAAACTGTTACAGATTAATTTTAAACTAGAAGTGCATCAGAGAAGTCTAATATATCCAGCTCCTTCTAAATTGCTCTTTGTCAGATCCAATGGCTTTCCACTGTCTCCTCCCACACACTTTCCATCTCTCCTGAAAATTGCCTCATCTGTGAATCATTACATCTGTAATTACAACAAGAAAAATCAGTAGTAGCAAAAAAAATTCTTTGACATAAAGAGCATTATCCTGGACAAAAATATCCTGCTGTATCCAAAGATAACACAATGCTGCATTATTAATGTTTCTATCGATTATTGACTTCATGATAAGGAGAAAAATCTAAGTCTTTACACTTTATATGTGGTATTCCTTCCAGCTGACAGAAAAATAGAAACATGACTGAAAGCTGGAAAGGGCAAAGTCATCCCAAATACTCGAGGGGGTGTGTGTGCGTGTGTAATTTTAGTAAACATTTGTTTTAGTAAAACCAGAGGTGGAATAGCATATACTCAGTGTGCAGTTAGGTGAGCCTTGGTGCTTTGAAGGGTGAGGATCTGAAGTATTTACCTACTGGGTGTAATATTTGCTCTTTGTTTGGATGTTTCAGAATGGCTCAATACATACACTGACAACCCATTGTTCTGCAAATACAGAACACACAGATTATCCTTGGTTGGATAAATGATCGATTTACTTCTAAGAACAACATTAGATTCTTAATGGGGATGACAGTACAAATCTTAACATAGGCCATTATAAAATAAAGTACTTGGAATGAACGCTTCCTCCTCACTTCAAAACAGACTGGAAGAAAGCTTGTACAGTTCAATGACTTTCTAGTCAGCATAGCAGGATGAATTACCTCTGCTATTACTGACAGAGCTTTGTCTATTTTGTATTTAAAAGCTCCGTTGATGAGGCTTCCACAGCTTGCTTAGATGACCTACTGCAGTTTTTCAGCTACCTTACAAGGATTTTCCTAACACATAACCCAAATCTCCCACACTGTAACTTGAACTTCTTATCTTAATCATCCTGGACAGGGAGTCCTCTCTGTTTTCCCACACGTTTTTATGTCTCTGAAAATTTTAGATTATTTCCCAAAGGATCCTGTTTCTTTGAAATCTTGCTTCTTTACTCAAGGCCCTGGGAAAACAGAAGTTAAGGTATAGGGCTCATACAGATTTCTAGATCCCTTTTTTACTAAGGAACATGTCCTACTGTTCAATGTTTTCACTACAGAAGCCAAGGACTCAGGGCAGGAAAGAGAGTGGCAGATCCCCACCTCTGGAGTTAGATTCCAAAAAGCAGTACCAAGACCAGGAAGCAGTGTTGGGTTTATGGTTGGACCCAATGGTCTTAAGGACCATTTCTGACCTAATCAGTTCTAAGCAGAGTCTGCAGAGATGCACACATCACCCTGTCTGTGTTTTGCCTAGCAGGTAGATAGCTGGAGGTTCAGCTCCTATTGCTGTCAAGGAAAGGATAGCTCATTTGCTGTTGAACAGCCTTGACTACAACCTTTTGCCACTTTCTATCTGGAAACAGGAATGCTTAACCTATGTCTAATGTACGATGTAAGCAGATAAGAGTAAGGCTTTGGGAATATGACAGATATCACCAAGAAAACCTCATACATCTCCTCCAAGTGAGAGCTCACCTTACAAGGTATGTTTGCAGACTTCTACATTTGACTCATAAATACTTAGAATTAAACCCTGATTTCACTGGTGAGATTTTTACCAATGACTTAATAACAGTTATATTTCATGCTGCAGGGATATGAATAACAGAGGGAGTTAAACTTTTAAAATGGTATTTTTGACTGTTTCGAAAGATCTCCATATATATCACACTGTCCTTAGTGTACTATCCTGACAGTATATATGGAGAAGACCCTCCACAATACTTTAAAAACAACAGCTTGAAACATCTAAATATTATCATCAGTGACAGTAACAGATCTGTTTTGTAACAGCTTTAACAGCACTCAGATAATTCATGGAAGAGCTAAATCCTCCGTCATAAAATTCCAACATGAAATCGGTTCAAGATTTAACAACTGCTATACCTTAGTCATTCACTTTGTTATTAGTTTTCCAATATTTTTTTCCTTATCTACATTACCCTCTATTATTTAGTTATAACTTCCTCCATAATTGCAATCAATGAATAGTAATCACTTAATAAACATATCCTGACAGGTCTATTTTTGCACTGGGAGAAGATTCATTTTCTTTATCATCACTCCTATAAGCAATCTTTCTTCTTACCTGAAGTAGCAAAGTGAAATGCAGTGCCTGGTGTAGAGTTCTGCTCTGCTGCATACAGCATCTGAGCAAGAGCAGACACCACTCCTTGCATTTTTCAACTATTTGGATAGAGATTTATCCAAATCTGTGTAACTTGGAATTTGCGTTCTCTGATTCTTACATGTAATTCTGTCGGTGCACACAGGTAAAAGCTGCTTTGCCCAAACAGCTGATAGTGGCATTCAGGGAGACTTCTCACAGAGTTTTTCCTAAAATGCAGGTAATGCAGAGAAAAACTGCATTTTTGTTACATATTTTGAGCTTAGTTGCTCAACACTGACACACTAAAGAGCGTGCAAGCTGTCACCTCTCTATACAAAGGCCCAATTTGATATTAAATAGAGTAAAATATCCATAGTGAAGTTGGATATCTGCAGGTCACTGATTCTTTTCCACTTACTTCTGAATATAGCATGTGAAACTGGTAAAGAAACACAAAGAAAAGAAAATGTATTTTGGATTTGTATATAGAAACCTGTTTTTTTCTTCACAAATTAGATGCACTTCTTTTCAGTGGGCTTGGCCCGAAGCCACTGGAATCAAAGCAAGTTTTTCTACTGACTTCAAGAGATTTCAGATTTGCATTTTTCAATGTTATCTTCTTAGGTGGACACTCCTCAGTGAGTCATTCTCACATTAAATGGTCTGTCAACCTTTCAGTTGAAAGCAAAACCACCAGGGGAAAACTCCACATTAAAATGAGTTTCTGTAAACTTTAAGCCCCTTTTAGTTCTTCACACTAACATTTAAAACATTTTGAGCAACTCATCCTTGCTCAAAAGTACTGATTCACTCTAAAGACAAATTTTTCAGTGGCATCTCCTAGCATTTTTGTACAATTACTGACCAAAATTAGTTTTACCAGCCTTATCCTCCAAACTCTCTCTGTGTTTCAGCCCCATGTAACACGAACTGATGGGATCAAACTGAGCTGTCCCTCTGAACTGAACTCCATTCCTGGCATCATGCTCTGTGCTTCTGTGAATGGCCTCACAAGCAGGCCTCATGAGATGAGCATATGGAAATTCCTACTAATACAGGCCTGTCAAAAGAATATCTGTCTGTCTGCAGGCAACTTCTGACTGCATAAACCTTATATACAGTATCTAGAAGGGCAAACCATACTTTTTTGCCATATCATTGCCACAGGCAGACCCACATTCAGTTTCAAGGAAATCTTTCTAACCCATGTCAAATAAAAAAAGGCTATGTATATTTTAACCACTTTAGCAGCATTGCCCTTCCTATGAGAAGGAGAATTGATTATATATACCAAGAATAGGGAAAATATTTTTTTCACAGCTCTAAAATTAGACTAAAAATCTCACTTTAGAGTTCACTAGTTCAGCTTGTAATTTTCAGCATTCTTTCAAGGTACCAGTACAAGAACACTTTTTGTGTGCACAGTAATGAAGACTTTAAATGTACTAATTACTTCTAAACATAGGCATATTACTAGAAGATTATAAATCAAAACAAATCTTGTGCAAAGCAGCAACTTTTAAAATAAGCAATTATTACACAACTTAATGCAAAGAAAATTTATATTCTTGGCATTTTGTGAGTATCTGGGAAGCACTTAGCATGAAAACAAAATGCCTGGATTAATCTAGCAGAGGTATGTTGATATGATGGAAGTCAGAAAGCAATTGTGAAAAAACACTCTGCGTCTCTGCTGGCCACAAAGTGTTCAGTTATAAAAGCTTTGATTTAAAGCATATTAGCATAGTGTGGTGGAAGCATGCAGCACCACAACATCAAAGGATATGCCCCCAAATGATGTATACTTTATTTTTAATTCTCCCAATAAGAGTATACTTTTAGTTTCCAGCTTGAATTTATCAGAAATGGTTTGTATATCCAAGAAAACAGAGGGGAATGACAAAGAAAAACAGTTTGAGGGATGCAGGAATCTCACCATACTTTTAAGTAAAGAAATAACAATTCACTTGTAATAGGACTGTCCCATTAGGGTCCCTGATTGCCATGAAAATCTCAATTGACCTATTCCTTTGTTAAACTTACTGCTTTAAGATAGTTAAAACTATATGACCTTGTCTTTGGAGTCATTCGGGTTTTTTTAAGGTATACCTCACAGTCCTCCAAAAATTCCTTGGAGAAAAATACACTTGCCTGAATCTCACATTGTCTCAGTACTCAGATACTTCTGTTCTAGTTAATTTTGCTCAGACTTCTCAGAGGAGAAGTGATCACTCAGAATTTCCCATTTTTGATTACAGCATAGGGAAAATAACAATATTCTCCTTTGTTTTCAGTAACTTTACAAAATTATCCACACACACTACCTGACTGCTTCTAGAGGCAAAATGAAGAACTTCATTTAGGACCAATTTATTCCTTTTCAGAATAGAACTTCAGGCACGGTAATTGAGAGGATAGAACATCATTGCTTTGTGTAAGTATTACCTTTTTGAACTTCCCAGGCTGACACATCACAGCCGAGCTGCAGTCGTGTTAGTCATGGCACTCTGTGTGAGGCCAGTGCTGTACTGAGCAGCATGCTATTAGGAAAGGGTACAGCAGCATGCTGTCCTACCGACAGGCCCTCTCATGCTGGGACTGTCTATATGCAAACACCATGCCCACTGCCACAGCACAGCACAGGAGAAGGCGAGGGAGCTATTTCTATTACACCAGGAACACTGATTCTTCCCAAAGTTGACCCCTGCTCTGTGTGGTGATGGTGGTGATGTGTTTCAAATGTGATGTATAATAGCAGGAGGGCACTGATGCATCAGACCAGGAAATTAAAAAAGATGCCATTCACACAAAGGAATGTTTAGTTAAGTTTGAAAATCTTGGCCCAGATGATACCGTGATGGACCATTTGTTACATCTTTACTTACTAACATTCATTTGCTGTGGAATTTGGTGTTGGGGTTTTTTCTCTGCAAATCAATTTGTTACTGATTTTGAAAGATTTCAAGAGCTCTCTGCATTTCACCCAACACATTTTGAGTCAGAGATAATATTTGAAAGCACTAGGGTCCTTAAAGGAACAGCCTATTACAATACACAACAGTAACTATGTCTCTACAATTTATGAAAAGAAAGCAATATGTGCCTGTTTCGGTGCCTGTCGTTTGCCTACCAATGGTGCAGTGTTCCCCATTCCAGCCCTCTCTGCATTCACATTTCCCATCTTTACAAGTTCCGTGCTCCGTACAACGGGGATGACACACACGCTGGTCACACGCCTCTCCTGTCCACCCTTCTTCACAGCGACATGCTCCGCCAATGCACACCCCATGGGTGCCGCAGTCCACGGAGCACACTTCTAGGGGAAGAAAAGAATAAAGGTTACAGCCAGCTTATATCATGGTAATGGGGCAGAAGCAGCAACCTAGTCAAGAAGGGAATAAGGAGCAGGACAGGTATGCTTTTGCTGAAAACCATATGCTGTCAAAAGCTGGCCTGTTCATATTCTGATTAAAACCGACATTTAACTTCTACTTAAAACCAAACTAAATGATATTAAGAAGTTGTTGCTGGACAGACTGCTGTAAAGCTGCGTCCTCCATTCAGATGCAAACCTGTTCCAGAGGTAGCTTCCTCAACACCTGCAGCAGTGAAGGAAGGGAGAACGTAGCTCTGTTTTACCCAAACCTGGACCTCTGGTGATTTTGATATAGACATTGATTTGCGAAGAATGAGACTGAAACTCACCTAAAACTCCCTCAGCAGAGAATAGTGACAATTCAGGATCACTTGGACTCTAGGAGTGACTGGTAAGACACTTTCAAGGAAGAGATTTTTTGAAACCTATTGCTAACATGGCCAGTTATCCAGTGCCTCACTCCAAAAATTCTTTTACTGCTCTCTGCCAGCTGAAGTTGTAGAAAAGTAGAGGGATCTTTTGCCTCATGCATCATCAAAGACACTGAGAGTGAAACTCCCATTCATGAATTTTTCTGGCTGCTGATGCACGAAGCAGAAAAAACACATCTTGATATTCACTTCACTGCTGGGGTATTCTAAGTAATTAATCTTAAGAAATAACCGAAAAAGTGTGAAAACTGCAAATATTATTTTGAGAGACTTGCTTATGCCCTACAGCTCTGTCTCAAGGTTCAGTTTATGATTTAAATTTTTTTCCCCACAAATAGAACATTTGCCGTCTTGTCAAAACTGTTGGTTTTTGGAATTTTTTTTCTCTTTAGCTCCTTCTGTCAGAATAATCAAGTTTTACAACTGTAGGTCTGGAGAGGATGAAATTTTTTAGCCTACACTTTTGTGCCTTTTAGTGTCTCTTGCGCTCAAATTATTTTCTCAAACAATACATGTACAACTGGGAAGGGAAAAGTATCCTGTATTTGAAAAGAGATTTTTCTGCTTTGTGATGGTTTTCATAAATGAATAGCATTTTGTTGCACAGTAAAGCACCTCCAGAAGCATACTCAGTTGTAGTTTTACAATGTTATAAACATATTTATAAATCATGGAAGTTTTCTTTTGCAGTTGGGAAAAAGATGTGAAGCACTTAAGTAACCTTTTCAGACCAAATGAGAGTCAGTATTAGAATGAAATACAAACTCCTAACCTACATCCTGCTTGCCCCCCAGTTGGCAGCAGCAAAAGTGTCACAAATAATAGTATCTAAGATATATACGCACTTCTTCCCAACATACTTAACAAGACCAAACATGTTCCAAAGACAATGATCTAAATTATGTGCATTTCAAACTTGCCACAGATATTAACATTCTAACAAAATAGGAATACTATTGCAAGGCTGGAGAAGAGAAGGGTCTGGGGAGACCTTGTAACAGTTTTACAATACCTAAAGGGGGCTACAAGAAATCTGGAGAGGGATATTTTACAAGGGCTTGTAGGGACAGGACAAGGGGAATGGCTTTAACCTGCCAGAGGGGAGATTGAGATGAGCTCTTAGGCAGAAGCTCTTCCCTGTGAGGGTGCTGAGGTGCTGGCACAGGGTGCCCAGAGAAGCTGTGGCTGCCCCATCCCTGGCAGTGTTCAAGGCCAGGTTGGACACAGGGGCTTGGAGCAACCTGCTCTAGTGGAAGGTGTCCCTGGCCGTGGCAGGGGTTGGAGCTGGAGGAGCTTTAAGGTCTGTCCCAACACAAACCAGTCTGGGGTTCTAAGAAATCAGGAAAAAATATTTTTCTTACCAACAGAGCAGTCGGGACCCATCCAGTTGGGATCACAGCTACATAGACCTGTGTCAGACAGGTAGGAACCGTGCCCACTGCACTGGTCTGGACACTGGGCTCTGGGAAGCTCACAATTTATCCCACCCCAGCCTGGGCTGCAGAGACATTCTCCATTCACACAGACTCCGTGGCTGGTGCACGTTGGATCTAAGCAATCAACTACAGAAAAAAACAAAACCAAAGGTCAGTTCACACAATATGATGTTTGGAAAACATGTAGATGCATGCTCTGAAAAATTGATACGCCTGTGATAAATCAAGCAAATTGAGGTACTTCTTCAAGTCGTATTAACACCTGGTCTGAGAATGGGAAAGCACAAAGTAATTTGTGTTTTACATTGGCTCCAAATAGAACAGGGTGTGACTGAACAATGAGACAGCACTGCACGAATGCTGTAGGGAAGAAGCACAAAGACTTAAAAATAACACTAATGTATATAATAAGAGTTCCACACATCAGCCTTCACCTAGGGACATTTCTTCTGAAATACACTGACATTCCAATGACTCATGTTCTGTAGCTGAATAACAAAATAAAAAACCCTAAGTGAAGAAATTGCACTTCTTACAGGATTTTTTTGGAGTACCTTCATCAATACTGCTAGCACTACTACTGAAAGGCTGGAGCACTGTGAGAATAACATTATGATGTCCATTTTAAGTAGCTAGAAGTCAAAATATCACTGGCTTTCACTTTCATTCAGACTCCTAAATTATTCAGGCACTTCTGAACCTTTGATTTGTGGTCCATTAGTAGCTCAGCTGTGAAACTCAGAGTCCTAGTTACTTCAACCCATATTTTAACCAGCAGATAATTCCTCTTAAAGAAATAAAGAAAAACACATATAGATATGGACTGAATCTTTTCTCAGTCCAGAAACAACAGACTAAGAAAGGGAAAAAATCCTTGAATGAAATTTCAGTTGCTATTTCAATCCTGATAAATGAAGTAATGTTATGAGCTGTCTTTCAAATAAACTTTATCAGTAACATTATGGTTTTCCAAATTTTTATCTTACATAATAAATTTGTATAAGAATACTATGCTCTACCGCAAATACCAACAGAGAGGCTTTAACCAACTGCCTTTTGCTGCGGAATTGAGGGCCAAGGTCAAATTCATGTCCTGAATAAAATGAATTCATCTCATGACTGGTATATATTAGCTCACAACAGAAGGACCGGGAATGATTGGCATGCTCTCTTGCAGCTCTAGCAAGATCTGAGTTCATAATGAAAGTGATTTATCTCTCATCTTTTCCAAATTGATCCTTCTAAATTAAGGCAGAGACATTTTCACTCTACCTTATGTGAACAATACTTGATCTTTCAAATCTCAACTTTTCTATAAACATAGAGTCTTGTCAAGTTATTTTATGTCGTTGCAGAGCATTTAAAGTGAGTATATAGATTAGATACACAGAGAATTGAGGCAAGCACATTTACTGATGCAATAACATGAATTAACAGAATAGTTTTGACTTTAATGCAGATTACAGTAGCACAGGAATAAATTACTGTAAAATTTTTAATAAGATTCTCAGTTTAATGACCACACTGGCTATAGGTTTTTGTTTGATTGGTTTCTTTCTAAGACTTAATGCTTAGTTAATTGGAAATGAAAACATTATAATGCAATTTCACATTTATAGGTAAACCAAGATTGTTTTGTGGTTCAGCTCAGATAAGATCTGATAAATTCATAAACTGTTCTAGATTTTTTGGTTTATGATATTTTAATGGAAAATGTAAAAGGGTAATATGTGTGTAGCATTACAGCTAACTTTAAGAGATACTGATGAGTCCTAATGTACCCTCCATTCAGAAATGTATCATCTTCCCAAATGAAAGTACTAACAAAAGCTATGGGGAACATATGACAAACACCACCCTCTCCTATGTAAATTAACTGTTTTGCCCATATCTTGAATTAACTGTTCAAGCAGATAAGATTTATTTCCAAAGCCTATCAAGATCCCTAAACTCCCAATCTCCTTTGTTTTATAGAACAACATACTACCTTTGTCCTTTGTTCTTGACAAATACACTTTATAGCTGTTTTGTTCTATCATATGGGTAAATAATAGCTTTCAAAGTTTAAACTGAAGAGAATTTTTACTTTGAACTCAAATCTTATTCTATTTTAATACATGCTCTTAGAACTATTATCTTGGGCTAGATCCTCAGCTGTTAAAATTAGCATAACATTATTACCTGCAATAGAACTACACTGCCCTATGCTGCAGAAGGTCTGGCCCTGAGTCTTTAGAAGGGTTTACAGTGGTATTTAATAAGAATTTATAAATGGAGCTTCTCTGGTGTTTAAACAAAGGAGAACACGCCTTAGCAAGTAAGTACATTAGACTTAGAACTCACAGCCCCTCGGCAGCTCAGATCATTAGAGCTCATTTAGCATTGGGTTCTCTGTAGGTTTGACGAAAATGGTACTGAAAGCAATTTATACCCCTAAGGACAAAAAAGGAGGTCAAGGAGTTTTCTGAACAATATGTATCATAAAGCCCCCAAAGAGCTTTGAATTACACTTACAAAGTTAAATGTCATTGAAAAATGACTCGACCATGAAACTCAGAAGAGAACCACCCTTAACTTCACCTCATTTGGCAATTTTACTTGTCTCCCCCCAAAACAGATTGAATGAAACCTGACAAATATGCCGCTTCATCTTGTGTGCAAATTTGTTAATAGAACAACAGTGTTTATGCTGCAAGAATTGTGCATCACAAATATTGATTTTGGTGCCACTTTCATTTCAGGTAAATTGTTTGAACGATATGACCATGATGAATATCAGAAATGAAAAGCTAACAGGAACAAAAAACATGCTGACCCATTTGTTCTAATTCAATATCCTACTAGGAAAATGTCGAATAAATCAACTTCCGCAATTCCTTTCGGAAGTTCAAATCAATAGAGGAGATTTCATATATAGTATATATAAATACAGATACATTTATTTGTGTCATTCTACCATTGGAATGATAGAATTTTAATTAATGCAAAAACTTTACATAAGTTCAGATGATTCCCTGGAACTGGAGAGACACCACTTAATGTTACACCGTTTTTCCTGTAGCTCTTGAAGTAATGTGAGAAATATGTACAGAAGAAATGGAATTTTAGAGTAGACACATGATGGATATTTTGTGATTTATTTGTAAATGAATATATTGACTTACGTATTGCCCAATGCTGTATGCAAAAGGTTATTTTAACCTTTCTTTTCATGTTATTGGTCCCTTCTAAGTTTGCAGTCAATACCTCCTGCCTTTGTCATCCACTTTTTAGGAAAAAGCTTATACTTTCAAGTACAGTGTTGATTAAATAATATATACCTTTTCACCTCAGATAGCAATTCACCTCTCAAAAAAGTTGGTTGACTGACAATGTTTCGTAGTATTTCCAACTTGGAATGGTGTTAACATTAGCACCTTTGCAAAAAGACACGCACCAGCTTGTTCTAGAAACTGCTCTGGAGTTGGAGATGTGTTTGTTTCACCCGTTTCAAACATTCACCTTAGGATAAGCTGAATTAAGCACTGCAAGAGCCTATTTTTCTTAAATGAGTGCTGGGGGATTCAAGATGTCTAGCCCAGATATCCCACAGCCATTCTAAACAACTGAAAGCAGAGGGAACTAAAAGTTCCATGCAAGTAGCTGGAAATTACAATCAAGATGAGGGAGGAACTGCTTACAAGGTAAAATATACAGAATCAAGTGAAAGAAATCATTTTAGGCTATCTGCCATAGTCTCTCTAACAATACAAGCATTGACAGGACAACAAAAACATGATAAAATTTATATAATGTAATTAGACTAAGCAAACAATTGCATTTAGTACCAGAAAGAGCTTCTGTGTTCCTTGGTCTTTTCCAACTTAGATTTCAATGAGAATGCTAGCTATAGCATGGCATTTCAGATAATTTTTAGGTATTTCCTGTAATCACACACTCAGAGTGAACTAAGAACTATCAATTCTAGCAGGCAAAAAGCACATTACAGCATTTTCTGGATATAGCTTAAAATGTAACCTATTAAAAACAATGGGAAAAGTCTACTGACTTCAATTGAGTTCTGGATTAGACTTTAATAACTAGTGTTGTGAAGCTTTCCTGGAAGAAGATGACAGGAATGAACTGAAAAAACAGTTGCAGTGTTGGCAGTCCCACTAGTGAGGATCCTTGTTTTTTTTTTGTTGGGTTTTTTTGCTGTTAAAAGCAATTTTTGTTTACTTTAGAAAAATAAGTTCATTCAGACTAATGCAAGATCTTGTCCTGAAGCTGATGACTGCAATCCACGCCCAGAGAATAAAACCCTTACTGATTTAGGTCCCTCAGTTTTCTTCCCTTTGTTTTCTGATGGGAGAAACAGCTGTTTACTTTAAGATAGGATGAAAATTGATACACATGGTGCACAGCTCTGCATCCCACTCGGAATACTCCAGAGAGACTCTTTAGTCCTGAAACCATGCAGTCCTCAAGCTATCACTTCAAGTTATCAAGTCCTATCATTTTAGTCCTCAAGCTGCTCCTCCTTTTGGAGAATTAATAAGCTCTGGAATATCATCATAAAGCAGCTTGAACTGTTACTGCTCTGAGGATGTGCCAAGGTATGCTGAACTGTCTATTTAACAATTACCTGGGGAGTTAAATTCCCCTTTAAAACCATACTAATGTATTTTAAAAAGAAAAGCAATCCAATTTACATTGTGCATTCTAACATAAACCACTATGAATAAAACCAAAACTGAGTTTAATCTACAACCACATTTGCATAGGTTATTTTGTTAAATTTGCTTATTCTACATACACAAGAAATTGGGCACTTTCAACATGAAGAGCTTTTCTGCATTTAAAGGACACATCAGTTTTCTGCACCATCTACCTTTCTTTAATCCCATATGACTGCAGCTAACAGGAGTAATTTGCCCTACATTAAGTCTGTAAGTAACATGAATACTTAAGTCTTCGAAATTTGTTTCATCAGCTTCTGTCTTAATAGTGACTGATATGTTTGCTTTATGTGGAGCTGTACAATTTCGTCTGTTGCTGCTCTTTATTCCTCTGCATTTCATATCTAAATTGTTCAATAAATATAATCCATAGGAAAAGATTTATCTTCACTCTTCAGCAAAGGGATTATTCACATTTACTTGTGTCAGACATTCTTAATACTGCAAAATAATGTATACAGAAGTCCAGAAGTGTTGTCTGAGCTTTGATAGATCAGTAAAATTGTGATGGACTACAATTTTACCCTCTTATACAGTAATCTCCTACACTACTTTTACATTTAAATTTTTATTCTATTCTTTCCTTTGTTTATATCCATTAAACAACTCCAAAATGCAGAAAACAAACTCACAGCAAGGAAAGAAAATGTCCTACCTTCTTCACAGTTTTCTCCTTTATAGCCAACCGAACAGACACAGTTCCCATCGATGCAGGAACCATGACCTCCGCATGAGGGATCAATACACTGGCTGATGGGTACATCACATTCTGGACCTTTCCAGCCACTGTAGCATAAGCAGGTGCCTTTAGAGTATTGACCATTGCCACTGCACAGAACCGGGCAAGCAGCTGGAAAGAAAGGAAAGAAAAACAGCATACAGGGTCATCCATGTACTCATGTAAGAGTGCACTAAAAATCCACTACCAAATATTTATACATATATTCAAATATAATCATTTACTGGGAGAAAAAAAAATCTAGGCTAACTTCTGGTTGTTCAGTTCTTCATTTCCCAAAGAAATTATTGATTATTATTAAATAAAACATACATGTTGGGCATTCTGAGAATAAAACTACTATTCTTCATAGACTATTGATGATGTTCGGGATAACTAATGAGAGAATGTGAAAAGATTTGAGTCTGACATTACTCTGCTTTGTTCCACTAGATAACATCCAATTTTCACAGAAAGCAGAACACATTCAGCCCCCAAAATATTTGACAATGTACCATCTTTCTCCTTCCATAACACTTTCTTAATGTAATGTCCCCAAAATTTTTTAGATCCTTTGACTTGTTATTTTTCAGTGTAAGGGTCTTGAGCACAGGAATAACACAAGCTTTCATCTACAACAAATGCACCTTGCCACTAATATCCCTGCTGAATCTTGTTTTCCCAAATCCCAGAATGACTGCTTTTACCCCGTGTGTGTTGGCAAGAAAGCACCATTAACCCTTATCCCTCCCTCTTGTATTATTAAGGGGGCAAGGCACATTCTGAGCAAATATTCATTTATGCAAATGAAGTAAAGCCTGTGAATACTAAAGGTAGTCACAGGTCTTGGTGCCAGGAATCAGATGTTGTACATATGCAGAGCAACGGAAAGAAACAAGTGGTTTATTAAAAGTCAGTTGCACGTGAATGTTACACGAAGGCATATTCACACCCCCGAATGCCCACATCTCCCACGTGAACAAGGCAACCTGTGAATTTATATGCCTGCCAAAAAGACTGGATGTGTGGTTACAAGCCAGAGAAATGAAAAAAATAACAGAGGAATAACAGAAAATGGGAGCAATGAAGTGAATCTTTGAGAAAACGTACCCTTTCGTGCTCTTCTCTCTAATGCAGTTTGATATAGTATTTCCTTGTCTTTTGACCCTTCACAGTAATCAGAAACTAACACCAAGTTTTACAATGCCAAAATTATACTCAAAAGCTACTATTAATCATTAAAAGGTCCTAATGTCTTCTTGCTTCTAGTATCCCTTTAACCTGAATGATCAAGAAGAACCTAAGTAATGGGTTTCCTACAAGGAAATGTGTGATTGTCCAGTTATACAACTCCACTTTTCAGTCCTGCAACCCTCATTAATCTTGCTGTCCCATTGATCTGCTGCAAAAACACATTTCAGAATAGAGATTTCCAAGATTTTTCTTATTGGAAATGAGAAAAAAATGATCATAAAAAAATAAGTTCAGACTTGTAACCTGAGTTAAACTTTAGAGTGCTGAGAATTATTTCAGTTAAGACTACAGGTTGATGAGATAGATGTCACATGCATAACCTTTTTTAGCCTATTTTTTCTACAGTAGAATAATAATAAAATCAGTGTGCTAATGTTTGGGGGCTTTTTTGCTACCCTCATCTCTCTTACGGCCACATTATCTATTCTTTGGTAGCAATAGGACTTCATTCTTCTCCATTCCTGTTGTCCTCTTTCACTATGAGTCTTGCTCAGCCTATTTCCTCCTCACACAAAAACGAATACAAACCTGAATAAAATATAATTTCAAACAGCAATGTTCTGACTTCAGTTGTGAAATATGTTCACAAGTGCTTTACTGAGGTCAGTGAAAAATTTATGCTAAAGTTCTACCGGTTTTGGTTTTTGCAGCTGGTTCACGTCATCATCAAACACCCTTTCATGACATACAACATGATGAACTAGTAGCAACTTGAATGCCATCTGACTAACTATTCCTTCTGTCTACATGCATTACGTCATGGAATCTATCATGCACTGCATTTCACTGCCTAGATATGTTGACTGCTGCTACTGTCAGTCAGAGTTGAGCCATAGAGATAGGAATCAAACCTTCAAGTATGAAGACTTGGCGGTACAAACAATTCCTTTGTCCATACTCTCCATTTCACTGCAAATAAAAGTCTTGTTTGGGCTGAAATTTATACATTTTGACAAATCACTGGAAGAAAGGTAATCACTTCAGTCTCACTCTCTTTCCTTGCCATAGTGTAGAGGACCTGGAGGTGAGTGATCAGAAGGCAGCTTCTCTTGGATACCTGCAGCGGTCACGAGTGGCAAGGTTCTTGGTGCCACCTTCCACACCCTGACACACTGTAGAGACACTGTCCCTTTATCTGGGTTTCATCTCAATACAAAACAATCTCTCTCTAGAACAAGGCACCTCTCAGCTCCTGTATGTGGTGGTCAAGCTTGCAGTCCCTTTGTTCAAGTGCCCCATGGAAGTAATATTGTTAGATGCAAATTCTCTACATGCTTCCAAGCCATTGCAGAGACTCAATGATATCCTTTTTAATGGTTACTCAGTGTGGATTCTCCAGCCGTACAGGGACATGCCAGTATATGGCTTGCCTTTGCCCATCAACCTCCTCACCATGCTGTCATAAAGCTGCACAGAAAGAGAAGGTCCCAGGAAAGCTAAATGAATCAGTAGACTGTAGACTCTTTCTTCAAACCACATTCGTTCAAGTAGTTATAAAGACAAAAAGTTAGAGTTCACTCACAAGCTGGATACAAATGAGAAATAGCTTTTTTTGCTTTGTTGCTTTACAGGTCAACATGGCATTCAACTCCTGAAAGAACCTCTGTTCTGCAAACCTCTCCTCTGGAGTCAAAAGTCAGATAAATGCAATAACTCTATTTGAACATCATAGTCCCCTGAAAGAGGGACTGAGCAGAAATAAATATTTATTATTAAACTAAACATAAAAACAAAAGCAAAAAAGCCCAAGCAATTTAGACACGACCAGTCTAGACCTAGCTAGATAATACAGTGCCAACTACTTGCTGTAAGATAGCTGCTCTCCTCACCTTACCCCTAAGTCTCATTAAGCAGTGAGCAATTGTGGTGCAGCTAACCGAGATGTATACCTGCTGTCTGGAACTTGTCTATGGGAAAGCCATTCTTAGCTCCCACTTTTGATCAGAATTTGCTGGGTTCAATTTCTGGAACACCAGAGACTGGCACAGCAGAAGGATTTACTAGATGGTGCTGGGTCTCAGCCTACACAGCTCCCACAGTAGGTTTTTTTCATGTTCCTTTACTCTGCTATAGTGCTTTAGGAATTTAAGTACAGCTGAAAGCCATGTTCATTCCTCTCTTCATGCTTCTCCCAGGTCAGAGGTCTTGCTATGGTTCATAAATCTGTTCAGTCCTTGTGAAGCTCGTAAGTTGAACAGTAATCCGCTGCCTTCAGTGGTCTGCCACTGCAGCATGCATTGCCAAGATATGACACCAGAACTGACTTTGGACAAATGAAAGAACCTGTCATTTAACCTTTGGGATGAAATGAACGCAGTAAATGTTAACACACTTGCAACCTAAAGCCACAAAGTTTAATCTACAATCCTCTGCTGGGGTTATTCCACAAACTACATAACAGGAATATCACTTTTAGAGTAAGAAAAATGACAGAGGTTCTTGGTCAGATTTTGGCATTTCCAAGGCTGTCACTAGGATTGCAGAAGAAACATGTAAGCAAGAATGCAAGCAAGTGTAGGTTAAAAGAAGCTGGCAAGCTACTGCTGTAATAAATTGTTCTTCATTAATCTTTCTGCTGTGGGTTTATAGGCTGTCTTAAGTGAGTAACAGAGAGAGAATTAAGCTGCTCTTCCATAGACAACAGAAGCAGCTCATCTAAAAGAGGTCTGCTACACATTTATCAGACCCTATTGCTGCAGGGTGAGACCCAAAGCAGCCCACTCTAATTTTACATCCAGGTGGTTTCAGTTAACGTGCAAACAACTCAACAGTCATCTGGGGCTCCTGGCTGCTTGTCTTCCCTATGTGAAACAGATGGCCCCTATTCCAGGACAGAACTGACTGTTAAAAGTTTGTTGAAGGAATGAAGGAAGATTGGTTGAAGTAATGGAACAATCAAGTTCCATTTCGTTTCTGTGAACAGAGAGGTTGCACAAAGACAATTGTGTATCACACACCAACACTGCCAAAAAGTGGATAGAGGTCTTCAGTAGTTATGGCATCACTAAAGCAAGTTAAGAACAAGAGCATATCTCCTGAGTGAAGTCTGAGTAAGCAGAATCCCTAAATGTGGTTTTGGTGACGTGATTCTGCCCTTATTGACATTCAAACAAAACCAGGCTATGGTCTTAACACAGGTCTCAGCTGATCAATGAATACTACAGACTTTTTGAGTCTTGCAGGCTGCACACACTTAAGAGCATGAATTAAGTGGGAAAGATCAGCCAAACATCCCTCTAAAAGTAGTCTATCTTTGGATAGTTATTTTGGAGTAATGTTAATATTCCCTGATGCATGAGGAAAGGTGATTTGATAACAGCCTCTTACACATGGACTAGGAGGAAGATGGTAAGGGATAATGCCCAAATGGTCTGGCATCAAAAGCCACCATTTTGCCCAGTGATGCTCAACACATAGGTATCCCAGCTGCAGTCGGTGTACACACTCCTTTCACCCACCCTTACAGTATTCACATGTACATACTCACCAGAGGTGTTCTTCCAGAGCATGGCAAGAAACCAGTAAAGGATATCTGATGAGTCAAACTCTTGGAGGCGGTTGCAGAACTTGGTTTAGTTACATAGCTGCTTGGTTGAGAGGCCTTCCCCTGCTACTTGGAGTTCCAAACAGGATTTGAAGGCAGAGTTCTGGCTTGGTTCCTCTTGCTGTAGAGCAAACATTACCCTGGTGCAGAAAGAGTCCTGTACTACTAGGATCCAGGCTGTCGGTTCTCTACTGCAGACTTTTTCCAGTTCCTCCTCATAAAATAGACAAATTGGTATACTTCCCTTGAAAGTTATTAGAGTTTCTGGGCACAAAAATATGCAGACTTGAAAGGTTTTCGAACTTGCACCTGCAATGCCTCCCTGTCCTGGACCAGGTCACAAGCAATGCCCTTATATTGCTCTTATTTTGCAAGCAGCTCAGTTTTACCTCCAAATGTAAATTTTCAAACAGGGCATAAGAAGGTTAGCTTCCTTTGTGCCATCTACAGGCTTACTCAGAGCCCACACACACTGTCAGCAGTCACCCCATAAGGAGTCAAAATTTTACAACATATGTACCACAGAATTGTGTGGTGAGATGCTCATGGCAGGTTGGTGAGGGGAGTCACTGAACCGGATGGACAAGATTGCTTCAAGCCTCTTGGGGTACTGTTTGAGTAAGGACCAAAATGGTTGTGTTCATAATGCTTGTAAACCCTCATCTTGCTTATAAACCAGATATTTCTTACCACAAGTTGTTGAGCATAAAAGATGATTTTGGCTGCCTATTCACAACGTAAACAGTAAAGAAAATTAGGACTGAGTGTTGAACTGCAAGCTTAAGGGTCCACTAACAGAGAATTTAGACACCATCTAAAGTGCCCTTTAAGTACTGCTAACCTTTCCATCAACCAATTTTAACAAGATCATCTGAAAAGTTAAAACCCATGGAAGAATATTCCCTGACTGAACACATAATCAGACAAATCTGTGGAATCTACAAAGTCTACTATACACAAAGAGACATCATCTACAGCAGGAAGTCCTAACACAAGTTATTTCCAGAACAAAGAAATTTACTGGAGAAGCATCGAAGACAGGTACAATTCTTACTTTTCTTCACTGTCTGCTGCATGCCACCACCAGAGCTGAAATCCTGGGTAGAATGGAATCTGGGTCTGAGCTGTTACAGCTTTATTTCTGTATTATCACCTCTTTACAAACACGCATATTGAGAAAAAAAACCAAAAACCATTAAGACATTCTGAAAAGACACTACTTATACTCCTATGTAAGATATGTTCAGTGCTTGTGGAACTGTAAAGAACTTTTTCAGGCCTAAGAGAAATGAAGACAATTTTATCTGTACATGTTCCTGTTTAGGAGGAAGAAGTGAGTTTTGGTCTTGAAGCTTTCACTTATGAACACAGATTAAAAGGAAAGTGCCTGGCAGCACACACACCTACACAACTGCATCAGAATCACTGTTCTGTGTGGTCACATACTTGTATGTCTAATTGGTCTACTGTAACTACTATGATCCAACAGCAAATGATATGCACTAATAACAGCATGCACAGCATTTGTTGAGGTTTATACAAAGTTTCCTTGGAGTCCAACAAAAACTTAGTTCTGCTTCAAAACATATGGACACATTTTGAATCTTCTCATCAAGAAGGATTTCCAAACTTTTTGAGTCTGGTTTTGCCCAAACAATTCCTCCCTCACCTTAATCCAAGTAGCCCTAGCGTGGGGGATGTCATGAAACAAAGTAAATGTTTTTCAAGTCTTTAATACAACCATATTAACACTTATAGTTCTGTCTCACAAATGCTCTGAATCTACAGATTGGGCAGTTTTGATAACATCTTTGGAGAGAGCTGCACAAATTCCTAGTTATATAAAAAAAATGAAATCAACACTAGCATCAAGTTGCTGTTTCACTGACACCAGAAACTGTACTGAAGACAGATGTAGGTCAAACTTCTTACCAATGAATCTTAGTAGTGATCAGTGAACCTTCTGGGTGCAGTTCCTCTAGGGGATCATTAATTCAGACTCTGTAGTAGCTCACACTTGGACTTCCTTTCAGCAGAGATTAAGTTGCTACTGCTGAGAGATTATGCATGATTTTGCCAGTATATAGAGATGATGGATTACTGTTTAGGACAGTCTAATCTGAAACCAATAAGTGCATTCCAGGTCAGCTCCAAACTGGAGTAGAAACACAGGAATGATCCAAACCCAATGTCACCTACAATTGCCTTGTTTCAGATACCTAAAAAGTATAAGTAGGCTCGCACTGTTCTGGCACTTTTCTGTTTGGTCTTCATCTCGGTGACGCACACATAACATTTAGCCTACAAACAGTAATTTCTCTTTAATGGACAAATTAGATGAAGATGTAAGCAGGTGAAGACATATTTTACTGATGCTAGTGCTGAATCCTACTCCAGTTGTATACCAAAGCCCCAGCTGACTAGACTGCCTGGTCTTCAGAGATCACTAACTTCGGTCAGGCTGAAATTTCCTTATGACCACGAGGATCCAGAACATCTGTTAGGTTGCTTTAAGACCCTGTGCTCTTCCAAGTCACCTTGGAGAAATTCATGCAGAAGCAGAAGAACGAACAGCTATGAATAAATGTCACTGACATATGTTTTATTTGTTACTCCATGAAACTGTTTACTTTGACTACATGCAAATAATTTGAATTATTTACTAGTAGTGTTACTTTACTCTTGCAGGCATCAGGTCAGCATTTAGACACGTACAGCCTTTCATAGCAGTCATGTTCTGCAATCCTTCCTTCAGTTGCCCACACCTGTGCCTTACCAGGCTCCCTTGTCTAGCTCTGTCAAACTGCACATTAGTAAGCAAGAAAGAGATTCACAGAAGAATTTCCAGAAGGACAAAAAACCCATCAGGTGTGTCAAATCTCTGACATTCAGAAACCATTTGGGGAAAGCAGCACACGCTGACTTAAGCACTAAAGTATGGATGCTTTAATTAATCCGGGGTGAATTTAATTGCTTTAGTTAAGTGGAAATCGGGTTAAAAATGATGCAGAGCATGCTGGGGTGTGTTAAAAACATGACATATGACTTGGATGAATCGATAAATTAAAAGCACACAGATGTTTTAATTAAACCCAGGAAAGTTAACGAAGATCACTAGAGACTTTTAAGCCTATGATTAATTCAATTCATTTACAATACCTGTAGAGATATGGGGATGTCTCCATTTTGGGAGTTACTGAAGTTCTCAATCGATAAGTACTTAAGCTGTTCTACAAAAATAATGGCAGGATTTCTCATAGAAGTGAGTGAACAGCATTAATTGCACCATGAATATTTACATCCTTCTGAAGAGTCAGCAAACGTTTGCTTTGGCCAAAATTTATCAAAAGGATCATAGTTTTTCTCATTGCCTTCAGTGTGACCTTATCTGTCAAAAAGACAACACTTACTGTTCCCTCCTCTACCATTCTGCAAAGGATCTATTTCTTTTAGATAACTGCTTTGCTTATGGCTGTTACCAAAAAATCTATGTAAGAAATATGAATATGTCTTCCCACACAATCTATCTAGCAGCGATTTACAGAACCACAGGAAATTCTTAAAATGATCTCTTTGGGGTTGGTCACTTGTGCAAGAAACTTTTGCTTCATAAATAGACTCCTGTACTATTTTCAATGACAATAATAATGCAGTCCACAAGACTAGGGAAAATAAAAATTAAGCAAATGTCAGACATATTGGAACTGATTTAGTGGTGGACTAAAAGGGCTGAAGCCCTGTTACTGTCAGTGTGAAGATGAGTTCAGACAATCTAGCTAACCATCAACAAAGATCTAAGTCTTGGTTCTCTAAAGACACTGGAATTCTGAGGGGAAGAGAAAAAGGCCACTGTACGGTCTCGCTGGAAAAGCCACAGCTGAACATAAAGAAAGGGGTATAAACCAAACTGCACAATGGAAACAGAGAGGAAAGAGGACATCGGAGTTCAGCTAGACACTTGAAAAATGAGCCAGGCTTCAAATGTCTTGAGGACTTTTTCTTACTGGTATATTCTGGACTTGACACGCCATCAGCCTGTTTGTTCCCCCTCCACTATTACAGAAGCTCTGCAACTATCACTACCTACATTAAAGGCAAGATTGTAGTTCTCCATGTGGTAAACTAAGATAGTTTGAAATACGGTAGCTTGTCTTGCAGCCAGTCTGGTTAGGGTCCTCCCTATTGACTACACTGTGAAAGAGCAGCACAGTTCAATTTCTTTTTCATAGACATCAATGCATTCAAGGAAGTGGAAGCTACCCTGCACTGGTTCTGGTTCACCACAGGACAACGTGACTGATCAGTCTGTCATCTAACTTGGGCCTTTGAAAATGAAGGCAAAAAAAAAAAAAAATCCAAAAAGGGGTGGGGGGAATTCTTTTCAACTCTTCATGATACATGGGATTGGAGGGAAACTGTGAAATCCTTGCTTTAGATATAAGCAGTGAAGTTGATATAACTACAAGAACATGCAGAGAAATAAAATTTACTTTCTACCAACAGATGGAAATAAACAGATGTTGAAAGCCACTACTGTCATAGACAAGGCTGTAGATCTTCATTTGTATGCCTTGATAACCTCATCACTAGAAAAACTGAGGAGGAAGGGAAAACTAGGCTATTTCAGGGGTTTCAATAGCTATCTCAGTGGAAAGAGCCAGTGAGGAATCAAAGAGATGATGCTTCGAGCTCCCAAAAAGCAGCAGTAAGGACAAACACCAAACACCAGAGCTACCCTTCCAAACATGTGTTGTGATTCACAACAGAGAAGCAGTAAGAGCATGAAGTCATTTATGCATCTAGAAAAAGAAATGAAAAAATGAAAAACATTTTTGGTAAGATTTTATACCATTCCCAGTGAATGGTGTAAAAACCTATTCTCTGGTAATGGTTTAGCTCTGGCTAAATATCAGTGCACTAGATGTAGGACTGCACTACAAGCTACAGTATTCAGGGTCTTTAAAACCCAGACTGCTTTGGTCTCATTTTAGTTACTGCTATTGGCCTTATTAAATTTACCAGAAAAGATTTAAATCACAACATGATGAATCGCACAGTTCCACGTTGGCTGCAGATGTTTAACCATTTTTCTACATTTGAATTAGAAATATTTTTTGTTTGTATGAGAAGGCAGCTAACCGAATTTAATCTCACCCAAACAGGGTCTAAGTATAGGAAAAGATACAAATTACAGGTTCAAATCTAGATATAATGTAGATATGAAAAAAGTCATGCATGCGGAAATCTGAAGCAGTGATTCAAGGCTGTTTCTATTACTCAGGGATGGCAAATGTCTAAGGATCTCTTAACAGCTGTATTTCTATAATGTGATTTACAGTACTACTTAATCATAGTTGTTTCAATGACATTTACTATCATCACAAGGACTCCAAGATGATCCCAACACAACTGTAAAAACAAACTCTTAGAACTTAATGAAATAAAGAAATACCAGTACAAATCCATGGAGACAATGCAAACTAAAACCAAAATGTAGATTGCAACACAATTAAATGAGCTAACCAATTAAACACAAAAACAAATTACAAAGCAGGCATCACAATTCAGCTCCAAAGACTACAGTTAGAGCAGGGAGATTCTTAGCTACCAATGAAAGTATTGTAAGATTGAAAGAAAGATTTTTGGCTTGCCAGAAACTAAGCAGCACAATGGTTTGCGTTCTGCATGTATTTGTATGCATGTCCACTTCCTTGCTGCACTGGGAACCTTTTGAAATATGCTATTTATTGAAATCCCATTGAAACAGAAAACACTTGTGCAAATAGATGTGCTGCCGCTGAACGTGTATAAGAAGGGAAGAAAGATAAAGTGAAGTAACTGATAATAGAGCAGGCTTTGAAAGCAACTTGAGAGATCAAATGAATATACCCAGCTTTTAATAAGTATGAAAATATTACTATAATGCTGTTGAAAAAAAATCTATTAATAAAATTTTACTGTGTTTTCACATGCTTTCCATCCTCGACATAAGCAACACAAACTTCCTTATCATACTAAGCCAATAAATCTTGGTTGCAACCTGTAGGCCTTGACTACACTTCTACCTGTGGCTCTGTCTTTGGTTTCCGACCAAAGAATTTCTACAAGTTGGGTAATGAATGATCAGATAAAGATGCACTAGGGTTCACTGAAATCAGAGGCTTCTTTTTACCTATTGTGATTTGTCCAGCAGCAGCATTAGCAACTTTTCTCAGTTATTTCCTTCCTCCATCATTACTGAATACCTCAGCATTCCCCATTTTTTTTCTTAATACTTCTAGCTTTTAGCTTCCTCTTACAGAAATAAGTCTGTCTTCTTAGATGCAGCACCATCCCGCAAGCTCTTTGGGAAAAGGAGTCATACATACTGTCAAGTTCATACATGGCAGCATGAATTTAGAAACACATGAAAGGGCAATGCAATCCAGTGGCACAAATGTGGCTGGCTGTTTGCTGGTGGTTTAATATACAAAACAAATGCTAATGAAGTTGCTGTGGTAGATGCAAGTATCTGGTATATTTAACAACATAAAATAAATATCTTTATAAAATTCTAAAACATTTTTGCTGCCTTATAAGGGCACAACTCTAACAAAGGGGAAGAGGGAAATGCTTCTGAACAACAGAAGCATCCCTACTTGCAATGATTCAGGACAACCCTTCTGTAGATAAATTCTTTATAACCCTGAATTCAATTCTGGGATCAGCAGATGCTATAGAAGCTTTAACAGCACTGAGAAGATCATATTTAGCTTGTTGAAATCCATGTTTAAGTCTGTTTTTTTCAAATATTCACAACGTTAATGGTAGCTCCTTGGTCCTTATTTCAGCTTTATAAATATTCCCTTACAAAGAATGCAGAGGATATGAAGCACCTACGCAACCAAGCTAGAAAGTGTTCTGAGTACTTTTATGTTACCAGCCTGTTACTAATAGCACATGCCTGAACCACACATTTCATCTGCAATGTACTACTGGGACAGGTACGTGTTTTTAAAGAGTAATGAAATGTTGGGTGCTGAACAACTTATTGTAACAGAAATTTAACAAGGTGTCTGCTGTAGAATTCTGGAGTCCAGACTCTTCAGTCCCCTGTTTTTATCTCTAATCTCCCACAGTTCATGGGATTGATGAGGAAAGCTGCAGACTAGAAATGATGGTTCCTGTACTCTGTTCCCTGTTGTTCTCCTGACTGTGTGCTTGGAGACCCTTTCGGAGCCATGACCACCAACAGTCAGAAGAATTCAGCCTGTGACCCTCTCAGTTCTTGGCTGCTGTTTAAATTGCCAATTAGAAAGAGTAAGAGTGCTGGATTTTGTGTTGGCTCTACTTGTCTACCCGACACTGGATCAAAGCTCCTATCTAATTTTATGCAGGCAAGCTAGCAGCTGATGGACAACAGCGACTGTCAATCATTGTCAAAACAGTTTACATGTCCATTTATTTATCCTGCAATTATTTTAGGCACAGTTGATAGCACAAAACCTTATTCAGTGTGTACTGCAGTTCTGTAAAACTAAGCAAACTGAGGGCAGACAGGCAAGTGCTGCCCTGTACACAGAACTCAGTGAAGGCAAGTGAGGACATGATCGGTTTGCCAGAAATGAGAAATGTTTGCTAATACGAGACTGGGAAAAGAAGAAGAACATTTATAACAAAGGCATGTTAAGGTACTGAGTCTGAGAGGTGGGAGAGGAACACTGCCAAAGACAGCCCTGTCTGTTCAAGTAGCAAGATGACGCTTCCACCCACTGTGAGAGAAGATCTGAGTGACAAGCCAGGGCTGTGCTGCTGCTGCTGCAGCACATGCATAAGTTGGCACACATACACACATAAACACACCAACCCCCAAAACAAACCCACCCAGAAAGAGATACTAAGAGAGAAGCTGAACATGCTGAATTTTGTCAACTGCAAGGAAGGAGGTAGCTATGTGTGGGTGACAAGTCATGAATGCAGCATTTCCAAAGAAAAGCACACTACTAAAATCTTTTTTTGTTTTTTGAGTACAGTGTAAGTGATGAGAAATGCTATGATTATGAACACATAAAGTGCTTGCCAATGAAGTCATTTCTCTTATTTCTCTTTTCTCCCTACCCCTCTACTTCTGAGCCCTCCCCTCATTCTTGCTCTATCACAGTGGTCAATATCATAATTCTACCGATCATTAAGGTTCAAAATCTGGGCGTTATTTTTGACTCATCTGTTTCCTCACCTCACATTCAGACTTTGACAAAGTCTTACAGATTTCATCTTCATTGCATGTCACAATTCTTACTCTAGCTTTCAGCAAATGAAATCTACATTAAATCAACACCTCTTTCTCCAGAGTTGATAAATTCAGTCTTCTTCAATCATGTCTGTGTGCAACAGTGCTGCAAAAATCATGTTGTTAATCTGTTAAGACATCCATCAGATGGGGCTCTTCTTTCCCAGCCCTGTTTCAGGTCCTTTCCTCGTTACATGGAAAATGAACTTCATGCTGTAACTTCATTCACAGACCAGCTTCACTCCAGATTGCTCTCTGCTAGAATTCTGACTTCAGTCTCTCTGTGATTTACAGTGCTTTTGAAAAAGACCTTTTTAGAAGAGCTCTTTTCTATGCTCTGTCTCCTTTGGAGGCCCCATTTGCCCTCCATTATCCACATTATGTTATCTATCTGTCCCGTTATCCCTCTTTAAAACTGCCTTTGACCACAGTGTTCCCCAAACCTGACAACAGTCACACTGCTAGTGTGTTTATGACACTGGCTATCACATTTTCTTCCTTTTATCTTTACATCCGTTAATTGTTTCCCATTCATTCCCTTTCAGCTTGTATTGAAATGGTAAATTCCTGGAGATAGGCACCGGTTTTACTTATTTGTTTTGCTTGTGAAGCACTAACCACAATAGATTCGCTTTAACAAGTACTATTACTCATGACAATCTCTTCGTAATACCATAAAGATGGCGTTTTTCCTGTACTGTTGTTCCTTTTGTCTGTCTAGCTGACCTGCTTTGGGTACTGTAATCCAACGTACTTCACTTGTCTTACCTATAATCAGTTATTGCATAAATTTGCAGTGAGTCACCTGAATAGTCCAAGACATATTCACCAGTTTGACTGCGCCACAGAAGACCCTAAGTGCTGCCTCACCGTGGGTCCCATCTCTGCTGTCAGGCTACAAACGTGCAGAACAGGCAAAGGAGAAAGGCTATTCAGTATCAGCTCTCACCTTTCCCTTCAAAGTCCAGTGAGCTTCTGCTTGCACTATTTTGCGTTCCTAAAATTTCTAGCCATATTATAAAGGCAAATATTGTTTTCCTTACCCACATAAAGGGGAAATATTATCTCCTATACATTACCAGCATATGCTGGACACCGTTCATTCACGTGGACCACATACTCTACAGCAATGAACTGAGTACTGAATTATTCATCAAGATGCACTCCAAAATTCATATTTTCCCCATTGGAATCACTCCCAGAACATCTTATGCCACTGGGAGCAATCTGGACATAGCACTAAGAGAACAGTTTCAAACAGAGTATTCAATGGACTAAAAAACATTACTTTATGCACCACTGCCCAAGCAATAAGCCTCTGAATAACCTCAGAGCAAGAAGAGTCCCAAACAACTGAAATTTGAATAATAACAACTGAGAAAAAGCAAGAGTTGCTACTTCTAGCAATTATACCTTACTTACCTAATAATTGTCAGCTTTTTACAGTTTTATGCAGAGATTAACAGTACACACATAACAAAGGAAATGGCAGTGGTAGGAACTCTTATTGTGCTGCGGGCAATCATCAGAAACAGCAAATCCATTAGAATAAATTCAAAAATATATAGACTACACTTTACAGCTTAGCAACTATTTCAAATTAAATAGATGTTGCAAAAGAAAGAAAAAGAAATTTTAAAAAACCTACCCTTCTTTTTATACTTATTAAAGTGGCGCCGTCCTTTGCCAGTAAGCCAAAAACAAACAGAATGAAAATAAAAGAATGAAAAACCCACACAAGGAGAACAGGAAAAGAAACTGCGAATAACATAAATCTGAATAATTACGAGCTTTTAAAATCAGATTAAAAAGTCAACTGATCAAACATGGCACAAATTTCTGGTTTAAAAAACCCCAACACCTTCAATCCATTTAGATTTAAATATTAAATGTTTCTTATTACATTGCATAATCAACGGAAAGTATCTGCTAAACAGCAAGTTCATGGCATCTGACTTGACTCAATTTTTTCCTTCTGTTACAAATGAGATACCATCTCTTAACAGGCTATGCTCATCATGTCAATGCAGAGATCCCATGTGATGGTGCATTGCTTCACCTTTTCCAATTAGCTAAATATGTGCATGATGCAATCCTAGTATTTTAAAATTCAAAATTAAAGGAGGCTCTGAGCACATTTGCAAATCAGTATCAGACAGTATCTTTGGAAGTATCTTTGTTAAAGGAGTGGAAGAGTTGCGTGCCTTTAAAATATATTATGAGATAGGACAAAATTGTAGCCAACTCTAAGCCACTTCTAGGAATCCAACTCATTGCAACACTGAACTCTGCAGATGGGGAAAAGCAGGACATGACAAAGGATGCCTGCTTGCGGATTTACCGCAGAACTTGGCAGCTGAAAGACCAAACTATTATCAGACATTAACAGTGGGAACACTAAGAAGGACATCTTGATATAATTGGGTGGTTATGGCATAGAGGTTACAGGAAAATAGAGATGAATATAAAAAAGTGACAACACACCAAAATAACATAATCATAGCTGCATGTCTGATTCTTTAATCGATCCTTGGCCATAGCATCTCTTCTTATCAGTAACTGCTACAGATAATTGTGGACAGGACGTTACTCATGGCACAGTTCAATTTACAGCAAATCTTTCACTGGTTTTAACTATACACATTTTCTTTATCAGGATACATCTCCACGCACTGCATTATCTTTTGATTATCAGACTTTCTTTTTCTTTATATGCCGTATTTTATCTACATGAGATTAAAATGTATGATTACCTTTGTGTGTATATGATGGAATTCTTAATTAGGTTAAGCACCAAATGATTTCATAGGCAATTGTGCCTGAGCAAGGATGGAATAAATCTGTTGATATCGGCTACCTGAGAATAAGCTATTTCCACAGATAAGAGCAAGAAATAAACCCTCCCCAGTATTCTGCAAGAGTGTTTGAGAAGGTGAAATTTCCTTCACTTCAAACAGGGTATGAAAACTTATTTCAGCCTGTGGATTGGTCCAAAAGTTCATCTCTAATAATTTTCATGGTATTTTCATGGAGCTAATGGATCAGAAGTCAAATCTGAGCTGTCTTTCATAGATTTCCTTCATTTTTACCTTTTAGAACTACGTGGATGGAGTAAAGTAACAGAGGGAGTGCCTGCACACTGTCTGCAAATAGTTTGCAGATAACTTCTCTCAAGATTCATTGCCCCTGATGCCCTCAAGAGCAGCCCTGTAACAAGAGACTCACTGCTATAAAAGATTATGCTTCCTATCTATCAAACCTGGGTTTCACCCTATATGAAGCTCTTGTACTGCTGTGTTACTGCATGAATCAAGTTCTAAAAGCTGTCTGAGGAAACTTGTTCACGTTTTCTCCACATTACTCTATTTAAGTCTTGCCTCAAATTATTTTACAGTGGAGAACTAGGACAGTGAAAGATGTGTTGCTAGGAAAATAAAAATTTAAAAAAAACAGATGGAAAGAAAATCATTATCCTTCCATACTTGTGACAGCTTAAATATAACTGTAACATTATGGTAAATGTATATTAAACATGTGTCCACACATACAGCATTCCGGAAAACATTTAATTCTCTCTCTCATTTTACTGTGTTTTACCATGCAGCCAATTCCAATTCTCATTTCTGTCTTCTGAAACTGCTTTCACATATAATCAGCATTCAAGTAAGCAGAAAAATCTGTGGACATTAGAAGAGGCCTGACAGTGCTATGAAATGGGTGAGGCATTCAGCCCTTACACCCAACTCAGAAGCACACTTCTGGGTATGTCTCATAGTGCAAAGATGTGCAGCTACATGATTGCACAGAAACACCAGAATTCTGCCAACACAGCCTTTTTGTCAGTTTATGTAGCTTTTCAAGTGTCTTTGTTCTTTAGAAATACCATGATGTCTGACAAGAAAACAGTAAAAGAGTTGAAAGAAGCTTCCAAGAAATCATTTCTGCTTTTGAGGGGAAAGAGACAACACAGAAAGGACAAAGCAGGAAGCAGAGGGAAGGTACCGAGGGGTAGGAGAAGCCTGACAGGTACAGTCTGACAAGTACCCTATAAAAAAGCTACTTATCTTACACAGCCTGAACAAGTACTTTCTAGCATTAACACAGAATACAGTGTTACACAGAGGTTCAGTACACAATGCAGGACTGCTCCACAACTCAAAATGCAAATGGACTGATTTAATGGCCATGGATGTGTGAAGGGTGGCAGTGAAGCACACAGTCACTGCATGCATACTTTCACAGGTTAACACCACAGAAATGCATATAGCTGTCACTGTGTATTTATAGCACACATTACCATACCATTTACTTTGTAATATACAGGTATCTCCTCTATAGATTTGCCAAAGTGCTTTAATTTCTCAGGTAATCAAACAACATGCATGCTAGTTGAAGCCATCTTTAAAATGAGTAGAGCTAGTACTGAAATAACATCATTAGCTTTCCAAGGCCCTTGGGGTCTTTTCTTCTATTTATATATATATATTTTTATACTGGGGCACCTTCAAGAGCCAAACATGGAGACAGGAAATGGAAATTACTCCCTCCAGTACTACTATAACAGCTACTGAAGGAGTATTTTATAGACGCACATGGGTATGCTGGATGCCACCCTGCTACACCAGTGAAAGAAGTGGAGCACAACAAACTGTCCTCAGGACTGGGTCAGGAATCTAAGAAGAAATGAGCACATTGAAGGCCCTTCAAAGCATGTCAAACAGCTTTCAAACCCTAGGCTTTCCCCCTTTGAACACTAACAATCCTATCCCTGTGGAAAACAATTATAAGCTTATGCTATTGATAGTGTGCCTAAATCTCAACACTAAGAAGGAAGCAAATTGTAAAATGTTCTGATTGCTCAGGAACAGCAGGGAATATGAGCTAGTCATTGAATTTAGACAACATATGTGCTACTAGCTGTATAAACTAAAGAGGTCCTCCTTTATGAATCTTTTCCCTGTGACTGCTATCCCAAACTATCAGAAAAAACTTAGTAAATACATACAGCCAATCCACAGATGTCTTTTAGATTTCTGTTTAATCCTTGATAATTATGCATTTCCTGGGTTTAGTTGCTAAAATTTAGGATCAGCATTTAAGAAAAAGTTTATTTTAAGACTTTATCAGGTCGTACTTATTTTCCTAAAAAAAAAGGTGACCTTCCTTTGGTCAAAGATTAATTGTATATGCAAGAAAGGTGCTATGTATTGGAAGTAAGGCTCAGCCAAGCCAGAAAATACATTACATGCTATCAATGAAGATAATCAGTCTTCTGTTGCAGACCAGTTAAGGATTATCTGAAAGCATTGATAATTCATCCAGTTTTGCAGAAAATAAATCTTTTCTGCCACTTCTGCCTACTACCTTTGACACAAAAACAGCTGTAGTTGTGGAAGCTCAGTGGCAATGTAGCAATACTTCCACTCAATTGTCTTTAACTAAGGGATCTAAGGAAAAAAATGCATATTGATCTATTTGAATCTAGCTTGGACCCATGCTAACTAGCAGGCACTGAAGATCCATACATCACGAACACACACTGTGGTTATTTGTAAACACAGGGACAATGATACCTTTAGCACAATCTGCTCCATGAAATCCTGGAAAACAGTGACAGACACCTGATACACACTCGCCATTCCCATGACAGTGACGTGGGCAGTCTTGCACTGAATCTGAAATACAAGCACCACAGGCACATTAGCTGGTTCCCATTTAGGTTACAGATTCCTTACTTATTTTTTCTTTAGTTTATTTTGTCTTCAATACTTAGGAGAGCAACTGCTAATAATATTAACCCCACAAAGTTCAGGTGAAGCAGAAAGGTACCAAGTTTTATGGCAACATGAATATGTGTACAGATCTAATGATACACTAAAGTCATGTACGAAGTCTCTGAGCACCATCAGGACCCAAAGTATTCTAATAATGCTCAAGTCCTCTGTTCCAACAGGTAGACAAGACTGGCTCTTAAGACCTCTACAGACATGTTTGAATTCATGTTATGTAGCAATCATAATGATTCATCAGGAAAATCGACAACCTCCCTTTTGCAATGAGACTTTGATCTTGCACAACCACTCTTCCATGTGAAACTGATTATCCCAAGGAGTATATCTTCTCTTCCTTCTACAGACATTTAAAGCCTCATTAATTAAGTTGACAGAAATATCCACTAAACATGACAAGCAGGAGCTCTTTTGCTGCAGAAAATATTCCCTATTCTTAAAAAAAGAAGAATAAAAAAGGTGCAAGTTGCTACCCCAAAATGATGAAGATGAGGTCTGTAAAAACATCCGGCAAGGTTTAACACCAGAGTTGAACTGAGTGACTGAGGTGTTGATGACTTCAATAATCTGAGAAGACTCAGCACACCAGCTGTACCAAAATACTTCTTTTCCCCAATTTCTGTTATTATTTGGATAATACATACACTAGTTTGCATCACAGCAACCTAGAAATAAAACTCCAATTTTGAAATTAATTCTTAAAATCACTTTCATTTGAAAGCTGTTGGATTTCAGTGCAGCTTATTTTCAACACTGACTTACTGGAACAAAAATCTAACTGGAATGGTGTTATACTTCATTCTTACTCCCTGTTCTTGTGGGACCTGTGGTCCCAAACTAAATGGCTCTCTCAGTTCCAGACACCAAACAAACAGCAGCTGCACATCACAGAAAATGAATTTTGGATTTGGAACTAGCAGAATCACATAACATATTTTTCTGTCAAATTAAACTGAATAGAGGAGAAAGATTCAAGCACAATTTTAATCCTAATTTCACAGTTGTAGGACACTAAATAAAAACACTGTAAAGCAAATTTTCAGAGAAGTCATTAACTTGGCCACTTGAAACGATTCATGTAAACAATGGAAAAAAATCCCTGAAATGTAATCCTCAAAGATATCAATCAGTCTCATGAAGAAGCTTGTGTATAGATCGTTTTCATTATTTTGCTCCATGGCACAGAAAAGCATTTTCTGTGTATTCAAAAAAAAAAAGGTAAACGTAGTATTTTCTGAGTGTTAACATCATTTCTGTTATTCTTTCTCCTCTTCCACATCAGAGAAACTTTCAGCTGTCTCAGATTCTTTGATAATGAAATGTCTGATACTAGGTGTGTGCAGGAGAACCTCTGGACTGGATAAACCACTATACTTTTCTCTACATTTCAGCCCAATTACTATTATTGCACTACCAAGTAGTCTACTTGACTATTAGACTTTTGATGCTCTTGAAAGCTGTAGCCTAGACCAGGCAACTCTTTTAAGGACAGCTTATCATATCTGAAGCTATTGATAAGCACAATAGCTGTGTAACAGGACGTAAGCACAAATGTTCTTGTTGGTTTTGGAGAAGCAGAGAAAGCCTTCTGTGGGCAAGTATGCAGATATATATATCCACATGCATAGCACCTACTAACTCTTACAAACCCAGATATAAGCTATGAAAGAAAAAGATTTTTTTCACCTCAACTGAGGTTAACAGAAACAATTAGATTCATACTTAATGAAAGAGTATTGACCATCCTCCTGTACCCTTTGGGTTTTAAGCCAACAAACTGAATTTTATGCTAATGTAAAAGGAAAAAATACAAGCTTCATATCATTAATGAGGTAAGACTGCAAAAGACCTCTAACCATTTTTTACCAAGCTTAAAAACTCACTTGGACTTTTTGCAGTTTCTCTTGCCCTAAACTAACAGGTATTACAATTTTAGACAATCTAGTGCCATTTAACCCTTCACCAGCCAGGACAGAATTCCACACAGACTATCACAGAATTTTTATGCCACCGTGTCAAGATATTCAGCAAAGTTCATTAAGTGCTTCAAAGTTCAAAAAATCTTCTAAGAAGTTTGGAAGAATTTAGACTTAGTTTGATTTTCAACTAAATGTAACCCTATTCTTCTAACAAAACTGCAGGTTTCTCAGATCACAGGTTAGGTGTTCTTCTGCTCTTGATTCTACCATGTTGAGGAGATGACCCACTATCTAGTGATTAGTGAGTACTAAGCTGCAAGCTGCAAACCAGCACACAGCTAACTAACATTCTTGGTTAATCTCTGCAAACAATAACCTCATTCGCAGGTGTCAGTTTGTTGTGCTGTCTTTCTACTATGATTAAACAGCTCTCCTGATGGATATTCTTCCATAATAAAGAATATTCTTTATTCCAGATAAAGAAGCTTCTCCAGAGAAGCAAATAGGAAGTATAAAATTGATAAAGGAGAGCAATATTAACTGGGGAATGCTTCAACCCAGACTGAACTTAGATGTTAGCCTTGTTTTCCATAACTAAACTCAAGATCTAAGGGAATGCTAAAATCTTAAAAGAGAAATCAGCAAATTCAAATCAGCACCCCATTGCAGACCTTTTGAGATAGCGTTGAGAAAAAAAAAACCCAACTCATAACATAAGGACAAACAAGACTAATACTGAAGACCACAATGAAGTATTATGGCTTTAAGTAAGGCAAAGTATAAGCAGATAGGAACAATGTTCAGGCTGTGGAGATACCTACCCAAAATAACTGTACTGAAAGACACTACTTCTTTGTCCTTGCCATCATTGTAAAATGCCAGGTGCCACAAACCCACATCCAAGTATTGAACAAACACAGCCTCATTCTGAACAAGGGTCTGAATACTTCGACGTTCCCGTGGGGACTCCACCACACTCCATTTCTCTTTCCCATCCAAGCGTTCCATGAAATCATACTGCAGTGGAAAAAAACAGGGGGGTGGGGGAAAGAAAAAGAACACAAACAAACCCCCAAACAAACAGACCTGTCAGCTCAAAATCTAACACCGTATTTTCTCTTCTACCTGGTCATAAAATGGTATTTCTGGAAGATATGTCAACATGAAACTGATACTTACTAGTGAGCATTGGAACACACAGAGGTTCTGTGACTCTTGTCTTTCTTAAACAGTGCCATAGAATCATGCATTTTTGCTCTCAATACATGATCAAAATATGTACAAATGGTATTTCTTGACAGGTTGGGTTTTGAAAAAGAAATTAAAATCAGTTATTTGACCCATCAAATTTTAGGTTCCTACACAGCTTTCAAAGCTGGAAACCTTCACCGTATGAGACACACACCTTTTTCTAAGCAACTGCCTATAATAAATTCTTGCTGCAAGAGGAACAGAAGTCTTGGATGTAGCTCCAGACATATAAGTGAATGGGTGCCCCCAGAACTTCAAAAAAAACCAGGAACAGCCCAAAGAAGAAATGTGCTTGTCTAAAATTAGCACCCGAGAAAAAGACACTGTACAAGCTTACATCACAGAGTAAGAGTTGCTTACCTGAGTTTGTATGTGGAACAAGTAGGATACAAAAACCAGAGGGAGCATGGAAAGGAATAACACAAATCAAGTGGCTGAAAGAATTGAACTTATATTAAGGAAAATTGAGAATTTCTGGTTCGATGTTTTCCAAGTAAGGTAGAACATTACATTAATCTTTGGAAAAGGAATCAAACAGAGCAAGTGATTATTTTGAGCATAAGAGGAATGGCACCATCAATGGCATGAAACTAAAAAAAGAAAGAAAGAAATTTAAGATGAATGTCAGATAAGCTTCCCATCTATTAAGCTCAGTAAATAGCCTCCCAATGGAGATGCCACCGCATCACACAATTAAACAGGACTGGAAGAAATATTGGTTAATCTACAACAGGGAATAACTGCATAACAAAGCAGCTGGGCTAGCTGTCCTAATAGGTTTTCTGTCTGTCTTTAATGTCTGTGACTCTGGAGCCCTCAAGCTGATGCTGATGCTAATGCCCAACTTCCTAGTTCTCATAGTCCCTATCTAAAGGAAGCCCTTAAAGAAACAACAAAAACAATATATCTAATCTTTTGATAGTTGTATAACAAGTCCCCCATGAAAACCCATCTTGTTTTAGACACATTTATCTATGTAGGAGTAGATAGAGAGAGATAGACATGTCTAAAGAAAGATGTATGTGTTCAATAAAATACAGTAATAGCATGTTCTTGCTTGCCAGTAGTTTCATTGCATTTCCCTCTAGCACATACAGTCTGTGCTTGCGACAGCTATGGGAAAACACACCTTCACTTGCTTTCAGTTGAAATAGAAAACTGTAATCTGGCATCCTAAACAGACTAAACATCCACAGACGGCTGTTTTGTGCACTGCATTCTACTCATTAACAGTGAGTTCTAGCAAATAATACACAATATGCAATAAAACAGTGAAGATTCTCCCTTCTAGTAGAAGAGACAGACAAATGAACTGATTTAACACTAAGTGCCATGCTGCACATCTCTCTAAAAATGGGGTATGAAAGCTGGCCTTTCTGTTTGAAAACCTGTAGCAGTTATATATGAGCAGTGTAGAGTCCCTGATACGCTCAGCCTTACAACAAAGGGAAAAGCATGGAAGTACCATTACCTTCCAGTTAAACATGTGGAACTGACACCAATATGCAACCACAAAGGAAATCCATGGCAGAGTAGGAATTTGAGCCCAGGTCTACTAATGTTGAAAGCTATTATCACTCTCTTTCCTATGACTTTAATTGTGGGAGAGAGTAGGAGAGGTAGAATAAAAAGTGTCACTGAACCGTTAATATCAGATTGCCATCCTTTTTTTTTTCCCCCACAAAAGGATTATTTCAGGAGAAGGTAACACAGGTAAATTAGTACATTTAAGCCAATGCAGACCAGAGAATTCTGGCATGTCAGTAACTTTCAGAGTATCACAGGTGCCAAACACACACACAACTATCTCTTAAATCAGCGACACCTGGAAATATTGCTAAAACCCACTGTCTAACAGTCAGAGGTTAAGGACAGACTCATCACCTCCTTGGGAAATGTTATTACTTGGGCAACATCTTGGGAAAAAGAAATCTTGCTCTTCAGAACAATTGTTCACAAAGGGTCAACTAAGGAAGTAGCAATAAAAGCTGACATTTCTCACTGGCAACATGCTGTTCATCTCTGCTTGTGCTGGCAGGTTCCTCTGCCTCCCCTCTGTTTGATGCTGATTCTACCTCATATAGTAGAGAAAGCTCAGCAGTTGGCAAGATCGAAGGGGAAGAGTATTCAGGCTGAAACAGTTTGAAGTAGTTTTAGCTGCAGAATCTCTTTTCACAATGATGGGGTATGACCTAGTGAGAGCAGGTCCCTTGGCATGACCTCCCATAAGGCTACAATTGTAACTTTGGTAAAGTTATGACTGGTATTGCCCGTCTTCAACTATGAAGAACTATTTGAAGCTCAGGCAAAAGCCAAATGACTAAACCTGAATAACTTTACAAACAGTAAAGTACTGGAGCAAACTGATACAGAACATAACAATACATTTTTATCCCTCTTTTGATTCCTCAGTGCTAAGGAAAAAGAAGGAAGAGAATGAATCTGCTGGTAGTTCCCTGCATGTACAGATCTTAATGTGTCAGCACGTACCTGGTGTATGTACCCCAAAATGTGAACTCCCTGACTAAAGGGTCACGGAGATGGTACTGGGAACTCACAACTGGGTAAGATTTCTTCACATGGTTAGCTAGATCGTTAGTTTGCTTCTTGTGGCCCTGTTGATTTTCTGATTCACCAGTTGCATGATTAATTGCTTTCATATAATGTTGTGCTGAAGATATCACTCTTGCTTTAAAGCTGCTTATTAACAAGTATGCACAGAAGCCCCATTGAGAAAAAGAATGAAAGCACTTTCATGATCATTAGGAAGCAACTGTAGAGTTTTTAATCTAACACACAACTGCTAAGGAAGAGACCACTAAGTCACATGAATTGGGGAATGGATCTGTCAAACCCAGCTGAATCTCTGAAGTAGTTTAGAACTTTCACTGACTTTTTTTCTTTTTTTCTTTTAATGATCCTTTATATTTCAGGGCTTCATGCCAAAAGTCACACAAAACTGGGAAAAACTGCTCAGAAATAAAATGCACCAGAAATTCCAAATGACTACACCTTCAGAGATCAGTTTTGCAGTGGAGAGTGCTTATTATGATTAAAGCGCCATAGAAGCAGTGACTTGCCAGCCTATATTTCTAATGAAATTCCAAATGCACGTTCTCAGTCAGTTGGTTTATTTTTACTACACAGCATATCAAAACCCTACTGCATACTTTTATTTACAAACCTAAATCACATACTAAGTTCTTCGTGGGCAATTTGCTTTCATAATTTCTCCATTCAGTGCTTTCTATCCTCCCAAGCATTTTATTCATAGGCTAATAAGGACTTTCTTTTTCCAGTAATCATGGGGAGTCAGCAAAACTCCCCATGGTTGGGCGGGGGGAAGAGGAGGGAGGAAAAACCCCATGTTTGGAGTTGTGGCTAGCATTTGTCTTTATGCCAAAGCCCTGTAAGACCTAAGCAGCCAAGAAAACATATGTCAGGGAAACTTGTTTGAAAAGTGCTTTAAAATTAGTTCTTCATAAAATCCAGTTGGTAATTATTCATTAAAATACACCCATGAAACATCTGATACCCACAGTGACAGCCAACCAATTTGTTTCAACATTTGAATGTGACACCACACAACCAGTCCAGTGCTGCACAGCATTCAGTAATAACAGCTCAGCTGCCGTAAGGTAACTTGAAGGTGGCCAGAGCACCTAAGTGTATTTGAGCACTGGCTAAAAAACAAGGTAACACCGAAGCTCTCCAGCTATTTAAGTTGTTTCAAATAAAGCCATTTCCTGCTCTAAATGAAAAGAATTTTCATTTTTACATGGAAAATTTGTAAGTATACAACACTGCTGGAAATTAAAACCTTACAACTTCATGAACTACCTTCTCCAGACATCATAATGATGTTTCTATCAAAGGTTACCTTATTCCATATGTCATTTTAAATGTTCTACCAATGTGTAGCATCATCATAATTGCTGTAATCTCTGTAAAGCCAGTTCATGCATTATTCGACATTTACAGTTAATTTTCTATACATTATCAATTTTATTAATATGACTATCTTCTCCTAGTTCCCTATTAATCATTCAAGCCTGCAATGTGCATTTTGTTATTTCTATGTATTACTACACAGGTTGGAAGAATTTTGCTTGAAAGGAACGCATTCCTGTTTATAGTCTGCTTGCCACTCAAAACTGCATTTTCACTTTTCCCCCCAGAGCTCCATTCCCTATGCACATGGCACACAAGGCTGCTTCTAGACAAGTTTACAGCTACATCAGTTTGACTGACTAAACCAGGCATTTGGAATATTTGCTAAACAGTAATACTGAGAAGGTTAAATCTCAGCAGGGCTCTCAGACAGGAACTGCATCTTGTTGTCTCAGGTTAATCATGTACCTAATTTGCTGATTATTGACTTGCTCCCACAAAGGATTTTACTTGGCTTGACATATCAGCACTGATCAGTGATGAACTGTCAAGTGTAGTTGTTCACTGCTTTGCAGCTCATGTTCCTAACCCGCAGAAACAAGGATTTAAAATTTCAATTTTAAAATATCATCTGGTGTCAACTTCAGACTATTTTCATTAATACAAAACCATTCTCCTCCTTTGTGTCACAAAAGGGTTCTTTTCACTAACCCAGATCTGTAACAGCTTGCCTTTCTTTCTCTAAAATTATTTCTCTTGGTAGCAGCGTGGCTGAGTTTTGATTGCTGGGCAAAAATGCTAAGCAATCTTCTGCTTTACCACCCTGTTGACAAGCAGTAAGACGCAGCATGAATATGGGAAGGTAATTCTGTAGATTATACTGGTGGATTTCATTAACTCCTTTTATGGAAAAGGGTTGGAATTGCTTCCTCTAAAGCCTAGAAAACAGGTTCTCTAAGGAGGAATCCAGCTCAGTAGGAAACACAGTTTATATTACTCATTATTTAATATAACAGAAAGGTCACAAAATTTATATCCAATTCACATAAGATGGAATAAAAGAAAGAAGAGAAACTTCACCTGATCGTAGTCTTTTGAGATGAGAACATCATAATGAAAACTAAAACAAACATATTTGATCACAGTGCAATAGAAATTAAAGTTCAGCTTGAATTAAAAAAATATTTTCTACTACCAGTTAAATCCAACTGAATTTCTAGTGAAAGATACAGGCATCCCTCCATCATGTCTTAGACAATTATAATTAACTTGTATTTATAGCTAAACTTGATGACTGCTTAGGAGCTTTGGTTGCCCTAAGTCATTTTCACATCATGATTTATATATTTGTTGCCTTCCTCAACTAAATTGCTGGTTTTTTACAAGGTGGATAGATAGGGGAAGTGAGAGCCAAAATTCTGAATTAAATGAGACATGGTCAATATATGATGCCATTCCTTCACTGTAACAATTAAAGACATAATTTCACCCTTCAAAACAACATATTGAAGCATTGCAGCCAAAATTAAAACACTCTAAAGGTTCCCACCCTGGAATATATTCTCAGAGGATATCTTCTGAGTTGCATGGACGCCTGGAAATGGCTGAAAAATTCAATAGCCCACTACAATTTCCACAATGTATCTAGTCTTTGTATGGAACCTCAGGATGCTGGATGCTAACCTCTAGCTATTCAGAAAACTGTCATCTTACCTCCCCTCCTGCGGCTGTGGACTGCTGATCCTCATTTCTAACCAGGCAGATATATCAGTTCAATAACTCACAGAACATTTTCAAACAGCATATTACAGGGGTCTGATGGGGTTTGGATAGTCAAAGCTCCTTGTTCACAAATTTCTAGAAGTAGATGCCATGAAACTATGTAAACCTCTTCAAAGATTTTGGTTTACAATTCAGACTATAGGCCAGAATAAATACCAAGGAACAAGCGGCAACGCAGAATAGTTCCTTAAATTTGCCTCACACTGGGAAGCAGATCCAAACATCAGTTAACGTAAGCGTGTTTTCCCCAGAAAATTAATTGGTTCACTGTTTGTACCATGAGTTTGTGCATACACATGGACACAGTTCACTCAGGGCAATATGAACATCCTTCCCCTCTACAGCAATATGTAGCTATGCAATTATGTTAAAGCCTCTGGGCTTTTAGCTTCAATCATGCCTTTTAACCATTTAGGTAGCTGCAGTTTGCTGCAGTAGCAGCTCTTTGTAAATCAGGGCAAGGCATCTAGAAATGTTAAATGAGGCTTTCCCAAAAGGGATCATGGAGTTCTATATTTGCTTTCTGGAAATCCCATACTAAATAAACCATTTAAAGTTTAAGTGATAATTTCGGAATGAAGAACTGATTTTTAGCTGCAAGGATATGCATGAAAGAAGGGATCCTTTTCAAAAGCTGGTTGCTATTTCTGCTTCCCTTGCACTCCAAAGAATGGAGGCTCTTTCTTTTTAGTATGTGTAACTTCAAATGTATTATTTCTCATTACAGTTCTAATCTAAGTAAATGGGAAGCCTTCCAGTCACATTAATGAGTTTTCAATATAACAACAAAATTTGTCTATGTAACAGAAAATACAGGTATATCTTCTCACAGCAATTAAAACACCCACTGCACAACCAAGAAGAAAAAGACAGTTCAGTTTGGTCTCACTAACTTAACAGCTGTAAGCCTGTACTACACAGTCACCATAAGGATGCGGTGTTACTAAGTTTTCATTTTGAGGCTGGTTAGAAATCAAGTTTTCCAATGGCAAGACTTGCCCCATGTCTGAGTCTGATGTTAGACCTAAATACCATCCTTGAGAGGAAAGCAGGAAAAGACATAAACACATGGCCACTGCATTATGTTGTCCAATATGGCTGGGCAGCAGTGATGCCAGTCTGTTGCATACCCCAGCAATGACATCCCAACAGCCTGTGGACATTAAAACTTCTAGGAAGATAGAAAACTATATCTTAACACATCTAGCTGTGCATGCACTCCAACTGTATGTAGAGCTTTGATACTGTGAGTCTGACCAACACTGCTTATCATTTTTGACTGGTGTATAACTGGATAGGTTTATCTCAATTGGTGCCAAGACTTTTTCAGAGATTTAAAACCTTGAGTGCCAAACTGCAAGTTACCTTAAAAACCTGGATGGCTAGAACATCATTTACTTCTTTTATCACATACTGTTGAGGTATGTAATAACCTAGAAATAATATCAGGGTGTTCAGTCAAATATCACAAATTAAGTAATTCCCAGGAATCCTTAAACTTGAGTTCCATAAGCTCCAACACAAATCTAACATAGATGCTCTAAACTTTTGCATTTTGACATTTAAAGCCAACAAACACATTGACAAAGTACCTGGGCATGTGATGGTGGGAGTCCTCTTCTTATATAAACACCAAAAAGAGCATCCTTCCCTAAGGATATGTTGAACTTCAGGAACTGTGGCTGGGTGATATGGATCTGAGACCGCCAGAAAACCCCAGGGGGCACTTCCTGGGTGACCCTGCGGCCAACTTCTGTTTCTCCGCTATCTATGCTGCTATTTCTAGCGACCCACGGGCCTATAAAATAAAAGCAAACAAAAACCAAATGAGATAACTGCTTTTAATACAGGTATTTTTATTCGAGATGAACATCTGTGGCAATGCCACCTTTTAAATCAAACTGTAACTTTCCTTTCTTACTCCGAAGCAATCTGCCTGCTGTTTCGATCAGTATGTAGGAATTTGGCCCCTGTATTTGAAGAAGACCTTTTTCTGTGGAGCATCTGCAGTCTTCTACTCCCTCCAACCCTTTAATTCTGCCATTGCTCTTTACTGATCAAAGACAGTAACATTAGAGAATCAATGAAGCACATGCAAGTCTCCCTGAGCTCTATTCAGCTGCATCGAGTACACAACCAGGATATAAAAAAGATATCAGAAAGGTGAACTGAAGGGGTAACTTCAGTCTAAATGAACTGATTGCATGTTTTTTTTATCACTCTTATATAGTAAAGTAGTCCAATAAACTCCAGGCCATAGACAAGAGAGTTGACAGAAGAAACGGAATGCACAGAAAAGGGTTTAGAGGACAGTCTCTGTACTCTAATGTGCATCTCTCCTTCTTTAAAGAAAGTTAGTACAACTCAATGCATTGCCTTTTAAGTTCTCTCTGCCTGAAGCAGGGAGTATATACAAGTCTTTCTCCCTCGTGCTGTGGTTAGTTAAGATCCATTCTTTGATGGTTCTTTAACATGCATTATTGAAGACAAGATACAAAACCCTTCTGGTCGAGTGCTTTGGCTTCCAGCCCATGAAATAGTCAGGCTTTAAAACATGGTGCAAACCTCTTCTGTTCTTAGCTGAACAGGATGGTTCTGAGGCTACACATATATTAAATATGGAGTACACGAAGAGTTACCAGCGTTTTCAAGCTGCAGGATATAGCTACATTTGATTTGTGTTCCATATTCCCAAACAACATGGTGAGAAATCAGTTTTAGAATTATTACCACAGAAACTATAAAGACTAAAAACCCACAGAAAGTATGTTAACAACCACAGAAATGTACTGGTACCATTAATATCACTATTACTACACACAAAATAGTAGTGACACCTCTGATACAACCTGACAGTATTAGTGCAATCTCAATGTTTACTCCATGTTTTTTTCATGGTGTAATGCTGTTTTCAATAAATGGCAAGTTACTTTTGAAATATATTCCAGCACTGTATGAATGTAACAGGATGGCACAGAATGACATATAATTCCAGCAGGTAAGTACATAACAGCTTTTCTGTCTTGACTATCTTTAATTGAGAGAGCTGCAATAGCACGGTTTCAATTATAGATTCCAAATTATCTATGTTAGCAGCACTTACACTTGTACATAATGAAACAGATATTATGTTGGCAGTGTTCTGAAATGGTAAAAGAATGATCTGAATACCAGCTGCTACACAGGTCTTGGCAACTTTTTTATTTTTTCATTTTCTGTGTTAATGGGTCTACAATAACATCCCAGCACTAACAAAAAACAAGATAAAAAGAAAGCAGAAGCTGCTGCAAAGACAGGCTGCAAAGAAAGGAAAACCGGCTGAAAATGTCAACCAATGGGTCTTCAGAACCACCCAAGATCACAGGTATCAACCACATTCAAACATGTAACGTTGCATAAAAACTGTATTTCATTTGTAATGGATTACTGCAATAGCAGCTATCTCAAAGTTCCTATCGCAGTGAAGTGAGGCACCATCTCACCAGAATTTAAACCAGCCCTTACCCACATGTATGGGAAGAACAGGTACAGAGCACAAAGCATCACCAGTTGAATGCTACACTGGAATCACTGGCAGGGCTGGGAAGTCAGTGTAAGACTGAGGGCTCCTTCCTCTCCTTTGTGTGCAGCATTAACACTTCCTTCACTTCACAATTCCAAGTTATGGTAATAAATGATGATGGGGTTTTTTTCATCGTTTTTAAAAAGTGTGCTGTTACTGATCTCTTTGAAAGCAGTTGTGCATACTTAAACACCAGTATCCAACCTGAGAAGAGACCCCTTGACACATTCTAAAGAGCCTTGCTCTTCAGGATCACTATATCCATTGTCAAAGTGAAAGAGTCAAAGAAAAAGCTATTTCCAGGAAGTATCAGAGTAGGCATTATTATTGTGATAAAAGTAATTGTCCTGGGTTCAGCTACAGCAGTCATTTTTTCTCCTTCTTAGTAGCTGGTGCGGTGCTGTGTTTCTTGATTTTCAGTCTGGGAACAACGCTGATAACACCGATGTTTTTAGTTGTTGCTCAGTAATGTTTACTCCGACCAAGGACTTTCTCAGTCTCATGCTTTGCCAGAGAGGAGGGGAAGCCAGGAGGAAGCAGAGGCAGGACACCTGACCCAAACTGGCCAAAGGGGTATTCCATACCACAGCACGTCATGCCCAGTATATAAACTGGGGAGAGTTACCCGGAAGGCCCAGATCGCTGCTCGGGTCGGGCTGGGTATCGGTCGGCGGGTGGTGAGCGGTTGTGTCCTTTTCCCTTGTTATTCCTCTTATCATTATTATTGGTAGCAGTAGTGGTTTGTATTATCCCTTAGTTACTGGAGTGCTGTTATCTCAACCCGTGGGAGTTACATTCCTCCGATTCTCCTCCCCATCCCTCCGGGAGTGGGGGAAGGAAGGAAGGGGGGGGGGAGTGAGCGAGCGGCTGCGTGGTTCCAAGTTGCCGGCTGGGCTTAAACCACGACAGTAATTAAGGTGGGAAGACTAACACACAGTGTCTCATGAAAATTTTGAAGTTGCTAGCTTAAAAATTGGTAAAAACTGCAGGTCAGAATTGAATTTGTACATCTTTGGAAGCATCTCCCCATAGATGCTCTTTTTTTGCTCTGCAACACAAATGACCTGGTTTTCTAGTTGTCCAACTGGGACATTTCAGTGTCCCAAGAAAATCTACCTAGAAAGAGACCTGTGACAGCTGTGGGCATTCAACACAGCAGAGGATTTTAAGAGGAAGTTAGATGAGCAGTTATCACAAGTGATCAAGATCTACTTAGCTTACAATAAAGAATGGAACAGATGGATGCCCCCTGTGTTCCAGTCTGTATTTCTGTGGTATGGCATGCATCTATAGCCAGCATGTGCCAGGTCTGTGAGAAACAGCTGCTGCCTCACCTCTGACATACTGAAAGGGATCCTTCTTTCTGACTCTAAGAATTTAATACATGACATCCTGGTTTTATGGCTTTACAATACAAAGCTGAAATAACACGATTTAGAAATGCTTGAAGTTCTATGTAAGTTCTATATTTGCAAGTTTAACCAAAAACTTATCAAGTTTTAAGTCCAGTAAGCTATCAGAGCTCAAAAGATTATGCATTATTGAATCATACTCTCAGAAGTTCCCATGGAGTTACTCTTATCGGTATGAGCCAAAAAGCTAGTAAGTGAGAGCATCCTGGTTCTACTCCTTGCTTTGACACAGCACCTGTCTTGGTCATGATCTCAATGTTCTCAGATGACTACTTGTAAAACAGAAATATTAGCAATGATCTGAAGATGAGCAATGTAGAGCAGTCACATAAAAATACTACAGGAGGTGTCTCAACACTGGCCTCTTCATGTTCCTTCCTTCCCAAGTTAGAAACCCAGAAATGAAATGCAAAGTAGATATGACCACTAAACCTCTTTTCTTAATTAATATGCTTAAGTGTATTTGTTTAAACCTGAAAAGCAGAATGGGAGCCTCACTTTATATTTGCAGTGCCTTTTTCTGCACTAACAGCTTCACTTTCAGAGTCTCTAGAGGCAGACTTCGTAAGTAAACTTTTTTATAGCTCCCTTCAGTCTTCACCTCCTCATGTAGAGAAGCATCTCCCCACCTGACTTACTCCCCTCCAGCTATTTTTAGAGGCTTTTCCATTTTGATGGACCACTGAAGATTGCATTCAAACATCAACTACATGTAAGTGAAGTTACAGATGTGACAAACTGACAAATCTAGGAAGAAAAACTAACCCAAACAACTCATACTACTGTGAACAAATAAATCCCAACATCATTATCTGAGCTGTGGGTGACTGTTTTAGGGTTTTGTCTGTTTATCTCATAACCCCATGGATACTTGATTTTTTTTCTGTCGTTTCTTCTCTATAAACATATACAAAAGAGAGTTTTGAAAGCATACTTCTTCATTTTACCCAGGGGAGCCATTTCAATCATTCAGTCAAACATATATTTATCAACTAAATAACACTTATTCATTTAAACTGCTATGTTATTTACCCAGTTGAATTACTATTTTGGCATATACATTTGAAAAGACAGTTTTAGCACTTGAGTATATTTGCCTTTGAAGCTCTCAAATAGGCAACACATGACAAGAGGGATGCAAACACCCCCTGCTCAGTTGTCAGCAGGCCTCATCTTGGAGCTGGAGGTCAGTTTCAAGGTGGCAGCTGATAGGACATGCCCGGTCAACCTTTAATTTAACCGATGTCAAGCAGTGTCAGCTATGGGGGTAGAATCTATGCTGAAACCAGATATGCTCAAGCCTTTATTACAGGCTCCTCTCCCATACTGGAGTTAAAATTAAAACACAAAAATGAAATCTGGCTACCAGCTGTGTCAAGCTCCAGACATCACAGTGAAGCAGCAATTAACTCCCGAGCTTTGCTGCGTGCCTGTAGAAAAGTGATGACTGTAAACAGCGCCTCGATAGCACTCTTCAAAAATGTCTAGCAGGATATCTATTCCAAGAGATCCATAATGGACTACCAAGATAATCTAGACAATTTCAGATTACATACAAGAATAAATATCACCAATGTTGGTTAAAGAGAAATGGTTTTCACTTCTTTTTCTGTACCTCTGCATTTCTCACAAATCACTGCTGCAGACATAGCTTTCCTTATCTTTTTATCTAACTTATTTTATGTTGTTCTTTGTTATATAGTTAGGGATTTTCACAGATAACTCTGAATTCCAAAGAAATTTATGGTATAGCTGTGCAAAGCAAACCACTTAGTACAAAAATACACTCCACTGACCTTTTGCCAAAAAAGAATGCATGGGAATCACTATGGTTTTCAATGATAGCTAGATTTTTTTCCCGAGATAAATTTGCTAGTTATGTGACCAGACAATTCTTACTGTTTCAGAAAGGCAAATAAAAAAAAGTAGAAAATGTCTCTTCTGTATAAATTTATTCAGTAGAAAAATTGGTGCTATGCACTGTTACCACACTGATCACTCCTATATGAACTTATGCTTCAGAATATCTGCTGCTAATACCTAAGTGCCCTAGGACCCAAGTGAAAACAGATTCTTCTTGAAATTTGTACAATAGATTGACTGCTGATGCAAAACAAATTCCCACAGCTACAATAAAGTAAAAAGCCAGGAAATGAGAGTTTGTCTGGAGAAGCTGCTATGACACATCTTGAACTTCAGTTATGCTGAAGATGCTGAGGTACTAATGAGCTCTATTTGTGAAGTGAGGAGGAAGGAAGCTTCTGAATTTGTATGAGCTTCCAGGAGTCCAGTAAAACAGCTTTTGAAACAAAATCAAAACCTCAGGTTTTCTGGCCGGTGACCCTTACTTCTATTGTGGCAAAAGGAAAGAAATTCTGTAAAGAGGGTGTCTGCTTAAAACCACTGCTGGGGCTCAGCTGCACTCAAACAATCTGGCCCTGCAGGTGGAATTAAGAAACAGGCTTTAATACCCTGAGACACCTACAAATTTAGGCACATCCTCAAATTCATGTGGGCATGGCTTCACAAGATTTATTGTTTTCAGAATCAAAAGCAAATGACAGCTGAAATAAAATTAAGATCTGTTAATTCACTGCATTTCAGAAGAACTAATACATACTAGCATGAATTTCTACATCAACGTAACAATCATCTCTGATGGCATATAATACACTTCATCACCTAACTTTAAACACAGCAACTCATACTATCACCATCAACACTATCACAAAAATAAGATTCCTCTTCTGTTCTGTTGAGCTTAGTCAAATACTTTGCTTTTGCCAAGACATCCCTAGAGCCTGGTCTATTTTCAGAAGACCACATCTGCAAGCCTTCACAGCGTCCATATAAATACTTCTGCTTGCTAATGTGTTAATTAAGATCTACATTACATTAGCCACATAACTACTTAATTAGATTAATCCACCTGGAAAATGATGGCATGTCTTGATTAAATTGAATGAAGGTAACAGAAGTGACATTTAAAATACATTGATTGTTATTACATTTTGATCATCTGTCTCAAAGTGTCTGAAAGGAAATAGCAGAAACCAAAAGACTCATGTTGTTCACATTGTTGATGAGGTACGAGTTTTTCATCTTTTTATCCTTTGTAACGCGACAAAGAGTTCTCTACAGTTGTTCCCAAGTCCTTACACTGTCTGATAACTAGGATTAGGTTTCAGCAGGAACACAGCTGGGGGTGGCACCAGTGTCTCAGACAGTCAAGTCAGGGCCTATTCTATTTGCACCTGAACCCCAACCCATTAATACATAAGGGTGGCAAACCTTCCCATTTAATCATTTTGTTACTTCTTTAGCATTGCCAGTCTGCTGCATTGCTAATGAAATATCTTAACTATTAAAAAATAATCACTTCTGTGTGCAAACCAAAAGGTGACTCTGAGCTGCAAGTATCTGGCAGAGGTCATAGCATCATTTCAAGAGAGCTGAAGACAAACTAGCCAGCTTCACAATGACAGCCCAGTTTAGCTTTTCATATCTATTCAAGGCGAATTTTCCCTCTCTCATCTCAAGCAAGTAAGATGGTGTCAAATTTAACAGCAAATTTAACTTTCCTCATTTCCTTATTGCTGTTGTATTTACAATGCTGAATTTGATAACTGGAAACAAGCTTATTTGGTTAACTGGAAACAAGAGTTTTTCATGACACTTCAGTACTTTATCATTTAATTAACTCTGCCTTTTTGCCATCCACACGCTGTGGTAGACACAGGGAAATATCTCCTAAGCTGAGCATGAACCTGGCTCAAGCCAGCTGGTCCAAAGGGACAAAAACCCTGGCTTCTATGAGTATCAGAACACAAATTCAAATCTACCTTTTCCAATTAGTCATGGTAACTAAAGTGGTCTTTCAGGCCCACAATTATCTTCGGTATCTTTTAAAATGTGGATTTCTAGGATCAGAGACCACAATCCTTACTGCTCTATAGAACCTTATTATAGCAAACAATCAAGATAAAAAATACTAAGTAAATTTTGAATTATTAGGAAATCTGTTAGATTTGTGAGCACACCAAGGACAATATGTCATAAACAAAAAAACTCTAGACCAAAGCATTCTTTACTTGCAAATGCAGCTGGAGCTAGTTTGAATATTTCTACATAAATGGTAGTTTATCTTGGATGTCCTCTGAAATGATTAAAGCTGACTTTTGTAGTATATGCTGTCAATTAGAAAGGAAACAGCAAATAGATAGTCACATATTTTATGGAAATGTGGTCTACCTCCTACATAACTTTAAATGTGGAATATATTTTTGGCATAGATTAAGAGAATCTAGGCACAGAAAATTCCCATAAGGTCATCTAATTCACTTCTTTGTGAAGGAGCAGTTATTCCCAAACGTGTCTTTTTTTTTTTTTTCCTTCTTCCCACATTTTCTCCTAATTTAGATTTATTACACAAAAATTCTAACCTTATGTCTGTAGCAGACAAACGGGCTTCACTCTCAAAGTTTTTTAATGTCATTACTATCTATCTCATCCCTGTAGCAATTCCACAATTCAAGCTTTTTGGTTTTATGTACTATGAAGGGAAACTGCCTTATCATTTGTATTAAGAAAAGAATTTTTCTTTACTTTTGCCTCTTAATGTAAACCCCTAGTTCAGCACAACTTCCAGAGCATGGGGGACTTCACTTGCAGTTTTACAGCAGCACTGAGCACGTTTTTACCCACTGCACTTGCCTACTCCTTTCAGACATCCCCAGTATTAGCAAGATGGAGTGTGTAATTACAAAAGCCCTGTGACTGTGTTATCTCAACAGTGAATTTTGTTTTCATTCAGATGGGAAAATGCAGTAATAAAGTAATTTACATTCCTCTTAAATTGCAGTTTTCTTATTTCGTACCAGAATTTAGTCTCCTAATAAGGAACAAGCAGATCAAATTGAAATATCTGCTCCACACCCCGCCCCCCCC
>NW_009934136.1:0-2048 GCF_000696875.1 Nestor notabilis | reverse complement strand
CCCCCTTTCAAATTGCTCTGCTTTAAAATGCCTTGCTTGCTTGCTGAGTAGGCACAGCTTGTGTTTAAGTGGCCGTTCTCAGTCTGGGGGTTAAAGGTTTCTTTGGGAGACCCATGTTTTGAAAAGAATGGCTTCATCCTGAGTTGTGTCAATTATAGAAAGGTCACTCTCCACAGCCAGAGCCCTGAGCCCTGAAATGCTTGTTGTGTTAAAAGCTGTCAGAGGCTTTCCTAAAAACTGCTGGGATAGCAATATTAACTTGGACATAATAAAAGGAAAGGTGAGGTAGAAAAACTTTTCACCCTTCCCTGCTATGAGAATTTGTCTTTTAGATATTCCTTGAGTTCATCCAAACCTGTCATTCATATTATTCCACTGTGGAAGATTCCTTGCCTAAATATTGTTCTCTCTCCTTCCCCCAAATTATCAACATTTCAGCAACCTTCTATAAAATGTCAGAAGAACAAGCACACTTTTCCAGCATGCTCTGAGGAAAGCTAACTGCAGCAATTTCAGACAGAACTAGCAGTTCTGTCTCCTTGTCTCCTCTACAGGAGGTTACGGCTCCCCAAACAGCCGGCATCTCAGCCTCTTCAAATGTGCAGAGCTCATTAGAGTGGGCCTGGGATGAGTTGCCAGGATTTGCACTGAAGTGCCCCAGGCAGATGAGCACATTCCAATTCAACAATCCTGCTGCCCTATATTTGCACAGAGATGGCAATAAAAAGCTGCAGGGGAGGGAGTTTGGAAACGTTTTAAGCACTGCAGTTGTCTGCTAAGTGACCACAATTGCAGACCTGAGCTCTTCAGGTTCCTGCCTAAAACCATAGGGTCTCTCACCTGTGCATGATCTGGAAGAAGTTCAGCAGTGACAAAAACATTCTGCCTTGTACTTGGGGCTGTGCTGTTCGTCCAGTTTGACCTAGTCAGCCAGAAAGGAAAGCCAAACCAAGGAGCATCTGTCTGAAAAGCTACAGGGTTTTGCCACCACTAGGATGCAGGATTTCATGAAAAGAAGGAAGCCACAATTAGGCCCCCCATGGAAAATGTGAAGAAGCTGAGATGCAGCAGCATCTGTGGTTAAAACCAGAAGCAAATCCATGAAATGACTGGCACACCAAAGAACACGTCGGCTTCCTTTTCCAGCTCTGCTTTAACTGCTTTTTTCCCAATACCTTCAATGCAAATATTGTGTGTTAGAATTTGTTTCTAACACTTGCTTCAGCAATCAGCAGTTGAACACGAGCCACAGGTCCTGAGAGCCAGGCAATGCTCGGCTGTGCACAAAACTCTTCTGTTGACCAGGAGCAAGTGCTCTTGTTTCTCCTGTTCCAGTCACCCCGTCCCACCTTCACAGTGCACTAGGACCTGTGAGGTGCTTTGATTAATTGAAAAGTTCTGGTCTGTCTTCTTATCATAATTTGTGTAATAACCAGAGAAAGCCTTATCATGATGTAGGAAAGAAACCCCTGAACCTCACCAGTCACAAGCATTCAATTTAAATGATTAAAATCCTTTCCATGACATGCAATTTCTCTGTATGTTTAATATATGCTCTCTCAGTTTGACAAAGTATTGATGTTTCTAAAGTTCCACCTCATTCATCTCATTGCCCTGTCTCTGCCATCCTCCACAGGAGCACGGTTTTTCTTTAGCAGAAGAAGAAACCATTTGTTGCCTACATTGCTCATGCTAAACCAGATTATTTACTGTGGGTGAAATTCTTCTGTCCTTGATGTTCTCTGTTAGAATTACATCTGAGAACTAAGAAAAAACAGGGATTTGGTCCTCGATGGAAGCCAAAATTTTTGACTTCTCTCAAGCAGTACAATGTACTCCTCCTACTGAGTCAAGCTTTTTCTCTGAGGTCTCTAAGATATACCTGGAAAAAGGAGTAAAACATATGGGTTTTGAATAATCATTTCATTGAAGCATCTGAGGGAGCTCATCTACCTTAGTAGATAAGGATCTAGGAGCTGTGTGATTTTCACAGAATCCCAGACTGGTTTGTGCTGGGATGGACCTTAAAGCTCATCCAGTTCCAACCC
>NW_009934135.1:139543-154189 GCF_000696875.1 Nestor notabilis | reverse complement strand
GCATCCCTTCCCTCCAGCATATCAACTGAGCAAGTCTTCTATCCTAGCACTCTGGATTTAGTTGGTGTAAAGAATGTACAGTGGAATGAGTCAGAAGCATGGAATTACATCTATGTCCCCACTGATGCCACTGTAATTGTGACCTGTATTCCCTTCTTATAGTCTCTCTGGTCTGCAGGGGCATTTTTCTATTCTTTGGGTATTTACCAAAGTGAGGCCTCTGGACTCCTGAGTTCAACCAGTCAGGAAACATGCGTTTTACTCTTGGGTGTCAGAATTTTTCTGGAGAAGGTAGATTGGGAGAGATATGGGGATATCCTGTGAGGATGCAGACACAATCTAGTTCGATAAACCATTATCTAAAATAGACAGAACTTGTTATTCTGGGGAACTTGTCTGTTTTTACAGCCTAGAGAATGGGTGCAGCTACTGAAAATGTGGGTTTTGAAGATAAATAACTAGACTTGATACTTTCACGGGTTATGTACTGTTTCTATTTCAGTTCCTGCACAGAGATACTCTCAACTTAGTACTTCTTCCAGTTCTGGTACCTCAGGTACTTCATAGCAATTCTTTATGTCTGTAAAGAATATAAAAGCAAAGCCAGGAATTACCTGGTTTCTTTAAACTGAGGATAGTTCCCCAAGAACAAAACCATTACTCTGAGCAATTATGATCTTGCTGCTGCTTCTTGACCAGAGTAGAAGCAAATATTCATCTGCATTGCTGTAGCATGCCACGTGTTCAATACTCGGCAGCTCTCAACACACCTTTGCACAATGCCTGCTTTGGCAGGACTGTGTGACCTCCACCTCCAGGTGATGCATGGATTGTCAGATGGGATAACTGATTTAATGTGTTCAGACCTCTTTTGGGAGAGCTAGATGTTCAGTTGAGCAGAAGCTCCAATGCATCTCCTAGGATTGCCAAAGGAGCATTTGTGTCTGTAGCTTGCTGTGATTTACCAGACCACAAATGTCACAGTTTTGAGAAAGTCAATGAAAATACATAAGAAAAGTTTATGCATGCTGGACTGTTCTTTTCTACATAGTTTAAATGTCTGGGAATGCTGTTGTGGATTGTAATGCCAAATTGAACACAGCGTTTAACCTAGGAAATCTAATCCACTGCCTCACAATTCTACTAAACCCTGTCAAAAGTTCAGTGTGATCCATCCAGTTGGGTAATTCATACTAGAAGAGTTTGAGTCAGATGGCGGTTCCTGAACATGTCTGGAATTATCTCTGCTTATATTTCCTCTAATATTTTAAAGCAGCATTAAGAGGCTCTTGGAATAAGACTCTCACCTAATACACTTCCCTACCTCTTTCTAAAACTAGATAAGAACACAGAAACTGGCCCGATATGTATCTCTACCTTTGTTGTTTAGCTGCGCTGATACTTTTAAAAGCATGCATTGTACTTTTGTTTACTTTTAATGGCCATTCAAGCTGTCCTTTCTAAGGACTGCTGGTGTCCAGTGGGGTAGCTGGTACTCATAGACATCTGTGCCTGCTCCTCAGTGCAGAGACACAGTCTGCAGGGACCATGGCCTGCAGAAGCACTTGCTGGTTCAGGCAGAAATCAGATTAATTTGTTGTCCTTCAGGATACTTTCATACAGGTGATTTGCTGGGTAAGCAAAACATTTTTCTGAATAGGCACATATCCAGTAAGCACCCAAATTATGGTGCTTACTGAATACGTAAGCACTAGTGCAAAGCACGCTGTGCTGTGGCAAACAATAACGGAGGTCAAGGATGTCCTTCAGGTGGACACATTCACAACTCTGAGCCTGCCTAGTTACTGCTGCAGTGAGGTCAGGTGGTTACCATAATGTGGCAGGAAAATGAAGCATAAAACCCAAACAAGGCATTTTTTTGGCCAATATAGAGGAGCAGTGTGATTTAAGGTGAAATGAGAAAAACTGCCATTTCTTGTCCTTTATTTAGTCTGTGCTGTTATTTTATCTGTGTGGTCTCAGCAGTGCAAGAGGACTGAGAAGGAACTAAATCCTTCTAGGGTAGCTGGGCCAAGTAGCAACATGAAATAAGAAGGGGACATGTTGGTGGCTAGCACAAGTTTAGCTGCCCTTCCAGTGTAAATGGGAGATGTCATCTCATGCATACTTTTGTGTCTTTTGGGTTGAGAACTCCATGGGAACTAGGGCTTGTTACAGTGGAGAAAGAATAGTGGCAAGCTTTGTTTGATGCTGTTTGTGTCACTTAGAGGGCAGGGTCCATTGCTTGGCAGGAAACATGTGTTTAACCTTTCACAAAGCTATGGTCCTCATCCTGGTGGCCATTAATTCCATTCCTTTTAAGGCAGTGGTGAGATTATCTTGATGCCTGAACCTTCCTTGACTCCTGCCAGACAGCACTGACCTGGGTGTAGTCTGAAGCCTGTTCATCTGAATGTAACTATCATCTTCTAGCAGTCTGTGGCGTTCCGGTGTCTGTTCTTGTATTGTTTGTTCTTGTCAGCTGTCTCTGTAGTTGTCAGGTTGTGTTGGCACACCTTTCCTCTTCGTTATGGATAGATCTTAGCAGCTCTGGCTTTACATGGCTCCATTCTTCTTCTTGGTGATCCCCACAGGGATCACAGAACTCTTCTGCCTTGAGACTGCCTGATGCCTTTGCCATGGTACTTCGTACCTAAAATTGAAAGAGGTGCATAAACTAGACCTCCCATTGAACTGCTTCCTCTCCTCTATTTTGAACAGGTATGCTCTGAAATTCATTCCTCTTAAGCTCTGTTGAAAGCTGCTTCTGCGTTAGATGTATTGTATTCCTTGGTTTACTTGGCTAGCTGGCCATCTAGGGATGCTTAGCTGAAATTACCCCTTGGAATGTGTTTCTTCTATACTGTATTGGAACAAGTCTTATTTGGAAACAGACCAAGATAGATGTGCATGTAGAGAAGATGGAAGTTGGTTTAAAGCCTCTTGTAAGGGATAAGCATTTTATCTTTTCTTCCAAGCCATCAGCATGTCCCTTTCCCAGCAGCAGTCCCTGCACAGCTCTGACATGGTCTGTTGTCGTCCCCGCTTGTGGATCTGGTCAGAATGGTAAGAAGTCAAGCCTCAGGCTTTTGGTTGGTGGAGGCAGCAAAAACTGGCACCAAGACAAGCCTATTGTGTTTAAATTCGTGCAGCAGTCCATTGAAGTGGTTGTGGTACTGCAGTGCCTGTCTCTGAGAGGGGGCATCTCCTCTTGTTTTTTTCCCTATTTGCAAGATTGTCTCTTGGTATTTGGAATTTTTCCAGAGCTTCAGATTATTGTGTTCTGTGTAATTATGTGATAATGGTACCGGTCAACACTGCTTCCTTAGAATCTGACCTCTGCGGGGTCTAAGAGAGGGTGAAAGTACATTTTGCATGTTTGCATCCTGTACCAGTGCAAGTAGCTTCTGATGTGACTTAAACAACAGAGTGGTGAAGTGAAGGCTTATAGAGTACAGCTTGCCTCTTTCACAGCAATTGGTGCATATGGGAAGTATTTAGAAATCACTTTGAACTTGAGTGAAAAGCTGCTGATGTGGAAAAAGGCACTTGCCCCTCAGTAACAGCAAATATTTGGAATCTTGTTCCTTTGGGGCAATCATTCTGTGACTGGTGATTGCTAGAAATTGTTTGATGGCTATAAAATGGCCTAACGTTGTAGGTGCCTTGGCTAAAGTTAGGAAGAAGCACACCTATTAAATTGCTACTGTGCTAGGAAGCAAGCATCTTGGCAATCTGCTTTGCAGGTACTGACCCTACTGACTCAAGTGTCCTTATTTTGCAAGTTCAAAGCTGATAACATAGGTGCTGACTCTTGAGTTCCACAGAGATGACTCAGATATGATTTCTTTAAATCATCAGATAAAATTGATATAGCACCTATAAACAGGCCCAAGTATATTCCACTTAAAAAAGAGAAATTCAGAGTTTGAATCCAGTTACTTATGTTGGAGCTTTGCCACTGTCCTAGGTAAGCGTAATTAGAAATGTTAATAAATATTGCAGGTTTAAATTCACCTTTAATGCTGGGTATGGGATGGAATATTGGGGGATGGGAGAGGAAAGCAAGCTGCAGGAGTTTGGGATTACTTGGAAGACGTCTACTTGTTGGGGAGGTGGAAAATTACTGAGAATCACAGAATGGTTGAGGCTGGAAGGGACCACTGGAGGTTTCTAGGTTGGGCTAGATGCCCAACCTCCCTGCTGAAGCAAGCCTGCCTAAGGCACATTACTCAACATTGTGTCCAGATGGCCCTTGAATATCTGAAGGGCATGAGACCCCACAACCTCCCTGGGCAACCTATTCTAATTCTTAGTCACTCTCACAGTAAAGATGTTCTTCCTCATGTTCAGGTGGAACTCTCTGTATTTTAGTTTATGCCCATTGCCTCTCGTCCTATCACCTGGCACCACTGAGAAGAGTCTCCTTTCAGATACTTACACACATTGGTCAGATCCCCTCTGAGCCTTCTCTGCTCTAGGCTGAACAGGCCCAGCTTCCTCAGCTTTTCCTCATATGAGAGATGCTCCAGACCCTTAATCATCCTCGTAGCCCTTTGCTGGACTTGCTCCAGGAGCACCGTAACTCTCTGGTACTGGGAAGCCCAGAGATGGGCACAGTACTTCAGGTGAGGCTTCACCAGGGCTGAGGAGAAAGGGATGATTACCTCTCTCGACCTGCTGGCAATGCTTTTCCCAACACAGTCCATTGGCCTTCTTGGTCACAAGGGCACATTGGTGGCTCATGGATAACTTGTTGTCCACCAGGACCCCCAGGTCCTTCTCCACAGAACTGCTTTCCAGCAGGTCAGCCCCCAGCTGTACATGGGGTTATTCCTCCCCAGGTGCAAGACCCGGCATTTGCCTTTTTTGAATTTCACAAGGTTCCTCTCTGCCCATCTCTCCAGCCTGTCTAGATCCTTCTGAATGGCAGCACAGCACTCTGGGGTATCAGCCGCTCCTCCCACTTTTGCATTGTCAGCAAAAATACAGCTTCTGTGCTGTAAACTCCATGCATTGATTCCAGTGGTAAAGGCAGGCACTGAATTCCAGGCCGGGTAGGAGGGCACCATCATATGCTCAAGGGTTTTTCATGGAATTGCATGTGCAAATAGCCCATCCATGGAAATATGGGGCTTAATTCATCCCCCAGATTTGCACAGCCAGTCAGACCTCCCACAGGAACAAAGAAGATGCTCTTGCTTTGCAGACTTCTTCGTTGTCTTCAATTGAAGGTGTCTGAAGAATCTTTCTCCTCTAGGTTTTATAGCCAGCTAACTCCCTTTTCATCCTAAAAAGAATGTGAAGAAGTAACTCACTTTTTCTCTTTTGTCAGGGAATAAAGCATAAATAAATAAAGCATGCAACTTCAGTCTTATTTTTTTTGGTAGTGGTGTTCAAAATCAGGCCTCTGCCAAGCAGCGTCCAAACTTTTTTCTTGCCAAATACACTGAACTCCATAGGCAGCCTTTAAGTAGCTCATCAGCCACTAACTGTTCCTTATTATGAAAAGCGCTGACTGGTGAAGCTAAGCTGGGGGGAAAAAATAAACTCAAATTGGAATTGAATGTACTTAAGAATAATGAGGGGTTTTTGTTGATTTGCCTTATCTGCATTGTGTTATACTTGAATAGTATCAAATCCATAGCAATGTCACCAATTTGTCAAACTATTGATCATCTACTTCATGTGATTTCCTGCAAGCAGAGCAAGAACTGACTGCAAGGTCACTAAAAGGCAAAGCAATCTTAAGTGATGACTTCGGCATAGTATCTATAATGTTCAGGGCTAGGTTCATGTGATAATTACACTAGAGTTCAGAATGGAAAAGGTCTAGCAGTCAACCCTACAAGTTAAGGATGCATCTCCTTAATTTACAGCTTGACTGTTGATAAGGGATAAGCAGGGAAAACTGACCCTCTTTAACTATTTATTCCTTTTCTTTATCCTATAAGATTTCTTTGTGGCTTCACTCTGGCCTTGTTGTACAGTGAAACACTGCCTGCAAATTGTAGGGTAGGAAGGTGGGGGAGGGTGAAAGCTTGTGTGCTTCAGTCAGTAGGATGGACTTCGAATGATTTAATAGCTTGTCTTCAGTAGCTCTTCCAAATTGCTCTGATGCTTCAATAGGAAGGTCAGCTCTGAGGAGGGGGAAAGTTCTGAAGAGCATATTAAGACTTGAATCTATCTATTCACAGCACTTTGGAATAAGGAGAGCTTCTCTCTGCTTTCAGTTTTCTGTTCTTTCAAACCACTGGTGGGAGTTATGTCAGCCATGCACATGTGCTCCTGTTTAGAACTGGGTTGGGGTCATGATCCTGGTCATATTCTGTTGGGGCAAGTTGCAAGTTAACCCTGTTTTGGCATCCCACATCAGATATGTAAGCATATTTCATGCCTTTCTGGACACAAGTGCAGCATATCTCACCTTTTCCAACAGTGCTGAAAATCTGCTGTGACAGAAGCCTATTTCATAGCTTAGTTGTATATCTAGCAGCTAGGAGACTGGCTCTTTTGGCCTTTCTTGCCTAGGAGGCTGGCATGGTCTGAAGTTTTGTCTGATGTGAAGGCAGAATCAATACCCATCTTATTTTAAGATTGTGCACAAGAGAAAAGAGGTGATAAATCTCCCTGGTCCGGTTTCACTTCTGACGTTGGTTCTAAATGCAATTGGTGTGGGAGCTGTACCAAAATGCTCTTTTGTTGCCTTCTGCTGTGGACATCCTCATTGGCTGAAAAGATTGTTCATTTAACACTTATGAAATGTCTGTGCTCTTGAGAAATAAAAACAGCACTTTTTAATTCCCCCCTCCCCCTCCCCCCCACTGGATAATGAGCAACAGACTTGTGTGGATACTTGTGTTAAGCCTTACTCAGAAGGGAACGTAGCAATGCCATGTCTTAGGCAAGAGGTTCCACCTGCTCTTTTCCCTCTATTCCAGCAAATTCCGCCTCTGGTAGAGAATTAGATCTGCTCACAGTCATAGCCTGTTGTACTAGGGAGCCTTTTGGTTACGACTGACATTGCTGCAGTTAAAATTTCTGTCATGATTGTCCATATTTATGCCATTTTGACAACCCAGCTCATAAAACACTTACATTTGCATGTTCTGAAATGCTTAGAGCAGCTCATTATTGATTAAAAGAAAATAAGTCCTAAGGTTTCAGTGGACAAGATTAACTTCCTAAATGTCAGAAATACTTATTCTTCCAAAGTGAGGGATTTATCAAAGTGACTCAATCTCCACTGTGCAAGGGCCTGTTTTTAAACAGAAATGACTTCATGAATGTTCACTACTCGCATCTGGTCTATTGTCCCTGTTTATGTCAAAACACAGTAGCTTGTTCTTGTGAATAATTTAAATTTTGCAAAGAGTTATGGTTAATGTTACTTCCTGATGCCTTTTCTTCATCCACCAAACACTCAGGAGTGGTACTGAAGTACAGATTTGACCCCTGAGGAGCACTGTTGTTTTCCAGCTTAGTGACGGTTGTACACTAGGCAGCAGGGAAATAAAGATGTCATTGGAGATTTGATGCTCGGAGAGCATTGTCCTAACCTTTTAATTCCATGCTTCAGACAAATATCTTCAGTCATCCTCATTGCTGATTGACACAGTTGCTGTTGGTATGATCTGGCAGTAATAATCTCATGGGATGGAACATCAAGTGCTAATTGGTAACTTGGTTAAGCAGAGCACTACTGCAGGGATGCCTGTTCAGTGTGGTTTGTCCGGACACTGTCAGCTGTTTGTGGTTGATAAGAATAGTTTGGTATCCCTGTACGTGAATGTGTGCTCCCATTCACTTCTTTTGGTACCAGTGTTGCTTAAAAGGGGAGTCCAAGTGGGAGATGATCTTGATGCTGTCGTATTTTTAATTTGTAGATTGACTGCCCAGTAACATAAAAGTAGCAGACATTAGTCTGTGCAAACATTGCATTGAAACTCTTACTCATGATCTTTTTAAACTGAATTATATTCCAGTTATGTGTGCTGAGCTTCCAACAAGGCATGCCACAGAGCTCGTTCCTTAGTAGTCCCAATCACACAGCCTGAGAGGAGTAGACTTCCTTAGTGCACAGGCAGCAGCTAAAACTAGTGCCACATACCTGGGAAACAGAATTTCTAACTTTGTCACGTCTCTTCAGGAGAAGTCTTAAGTAATTAAACAAAATTCTAGCTGATTACTGATGTAACAGCTATGATGGTAATTCTTTTTTAAACTTAAAAGGCCATTTGGGCAAGGTTTCATTGCAGGAAACTTACTGTACTATCTGCTTGTGCTGTGAGCAGCTTGAAGTGTGTGAGAGAAACTGAGTTAAAACATGTCTGGAAGTTTTTATTACACTTCTGGTGCTACCAGGAAGGCCTTTCTGCCCCTGGAAAATGGACTTTATCAGTTGTTTAAAAATAAATAAATAAATCCGTAGCTCTCAAACTAGCTTGTCAGTTCTTCCTGGAAAAAGCAACCTTTAGATCAAGTGTATATTCTGCACAGTACATCTTGATGTGTCCTGCCTGATGCATCATGGAGAGAGAAGCATGACTGATGTGCCTTCTGCATGGTGGCAGTGCTTGCTCGGCTTGATGCTGCTCTGAGCAAGTGGGGGTGATGCTCACAGCAGCAAACTCCCTAATGTTCTGGTGAAGAACCTGGGTGTGGAGTTTGTTCTGTATTTTTTTTTGTTTTGTTTTAAGTTTTTTTCCTGCTTGGGCTGTCTCTTTTTTTTTTTTTCCCTTCTCATGCATTGTGTTGGGGGGCAAAGTATTCTTGTGGGGAGAAAGGAAAGGGGAAGAGGCAGAACTGTAGCTCTTTAACAAAAGTTACCCGAAGTGTTTAAGCTTTGCTCACCACTGCATTATTTGCTGTGCCTGGTTACATTCCCACAGCTTAAATTGAGACTGTAGAGCTTTTATTAGTAATTAGCTTGTTGTGGCTTTAGGGCTTTCAGACACTACTAGTTGTTTTCATTGGGGGTATTAATTATGAATCACAAACCTGTAAACAGCTATAGCCAAGAATGTGCACATTTGCAAATATGACTGTTTTGCTGTTCAGCCCTGGGTTAGCTCTGCACTGCCCTCATTGTTGTTGCAGAGAAGTGTATGGAAAACATGTTTTTAACCTCCTAGATGCTATTGAGTTCCTGCATAGCAGTCTGTAAAACTGTGAGAAAAACAGCCCTTTTGTTTGCTTTCTAATTAATCTGGTTTAAATATGATGGTTTGAACAGGTTGAAGCAAGGACTTTTAGAACCCACTTTTCAAAAGGCCCTGTTTCTAAGATCATCTTATAAATACACTTAAAAATTACTTGACTTGAATGTTCTGGAGGAGGGAAGAGGGTGTTTATACAGGACAATCTCACCAACTCAGCGTCACTGGGGCTGGCTTTACTAATAGTATTGTTTTCCTGATTTTCTGCAAGCAGCAGCACCTGGCTAAGAACTCAAATTAAATTCTATTCCTATCAAAGTTGATAGCAAATCTTCCTTTTAGTTCAGTGGAGCTTAGTTATTCCTCTTTAACGTGGGACAAGCTTGCTTACTCCTCAAATAAACAGGATACTTACATAGCAAGGGTCTTGGAAGGCTTCTAACAGGCTCTTGTGACATTTGAGGTTGAGCAAGACAGAGCGGTTAGCAGGGGCTCAGGTTATAGAGCTAGAAGAGATGACGGGATATCTGGATTTCTCCTCTGGTCTCTGACCATGTGGCATGAATAGCTCTTGACCACTGGATTCATCAACAAAAAGGAGAAAAGTGAAAAAAAAACCCAAAGAACCCAAATCAGGATAACTGCTTTTATAATTCTCTGGTCATGAACTGTGAGAAAGCAAGAGTGATTTTAATGCATCTGTTAAGTTGTTGGTGTCTGACAAAAAGAGCTGCTGTTTGGGGAAGAACAGTTACTACCCTTTGGTAGCTGTCCTTTCATCATGCAAAAAGTTGTACCTTCCTCTCTTAGACCCTGTAGTCCATGAGAAATTCTGTTTGTGCTAGACTTGGGTTTTGAGGGACACAAGACGACTAATCAGAGGTGCTAGGCTTGCTTTTTCTCCCGACAGCTTCCCTCTTCCTCTCCACTTTTGACTTTTAGTAAGAACTCTTCTAGTACATCTCCACCCACAAAAAAAAAAAACAAAACAAAACAAAAAAAACCAAAGCAACAAATCAACCCTGACAGACTAATTTTGTAGAGGTAATAAAAACTGAATCATAAGTTGGCTTTTGAGAAGTAATTTTCTTACGAAAATTCTTGAGGCACTTACATTATTGCTAATTTCCTTTCTTCAAAGGTGTTTTGTAGTGGAATGTAGGAGGAAACACAGAAGGTATGTGCTGGATAATTTGGTTTTTATTGCAAGGTCTTTCATCTGCTTTAGATTTATGTGAAAGGATGGGGATAGTGTTTTTATCCAGTCTTTTCTCCTCCCCTTTCAAGTTAAGAAACAGATGGTCTGACCTGTGTAAGGCTTTAAGTGTTGGAATTGGCATCAGTGTCTTCTTGAGGATTATTTTTAAAAAAACAAAACCCAGGAAGCATGGTGTCTTTGCTCAGTGTGAAAGCTGGTCTGTACAAAAATAGCAGGCTCACAATATGTGACTGAGACGCTTCCCCTGACCTAAATAAGGAAAGCGATTACCTGATATTTGGAATGTGGCTTTACTTCTAGCGTTTCCTCTTGCCTCCAGGCACTACTCATACCTACTTTCCCTTCCCCCTATCAGCATGCACTTCACAGGAGTGGTATCTTCATGAATCTTATAATCTAAGCACATCTCAGTCCTGACTATTACTTGAATAGCAGCTTGCAAGGTGATTGCTTGAAATGGGGCTAGTTTGATAGTTAAGCATGAACCAGGAAGGAAATTGATGAAGAGTTGTTGATGGTGAAAGGTGTCTGCCACGTCTAATCTAGGTATAGATGTCCAACCATGATTTTAAATTAAGCCTAGATTTGTTTAATTTTTAAATTAATGTTTCCTGAAAATAAAGGTGGGCTTATTGCTATTCTTGTTCACAGGCAGTTCAATTAATAGTTCTTCACAACACGATGGAGCCCAAGCCCAGCAGAGAATAAGGTTTTTGTTGTTTTCTCTAATGGGTGTATTGATTTCAGAGAGTGATATTGTTGATGAGAAAGAAATAATCAAATCTAAAATGTGTTTAACACCTACTAGGTTTTACTGATGTTGTCTTTTCAGTTAATGAGATTCTGGTTGGGATCTCAGAATCAAGCCTTCTCGGTACAATGTAGCTAAAGGAGTATTTCTGTTGTAAAATCTGTGCATAACTACTGTGGTTAAGAGGCAGGACTCCCATGAAAATAGATCATGAAACTGTGTACTTAAATAAAAAAATGAAGATGTCAGCCCTGCTGAGCAAATTTTGATGGAATACCTTTGGAGTGGTCCTTGTTTGCATTTGTCATTGTGCTTCTTGGTGCTTATTTATGGATGTGGTCATTATTTTTACTGAATGAAATTGTTGCAAGTCTTGCTTCTAATTTTTGCCAGTCCTACCCTGGTTTTACCACTGCAGTCTGTATGGAGATGTTTGACCTGTGTTGGCCAGTGGGTAGCCTACAACATGCATTTTGAACCTGCATTTGTTCTTGCAGTACACTACAAAAAGGATCAGGAGAAATTTTGTGGGCTGGATTGTTCTATTAATAGGCAGCCAGAACTTTGGCCTGTGGACTGAGCTGCTGGAGGAGCATCCTTAGGAAGGCTGCTGAGTGCTCACTATGTCCTCTTGTTCCCTGGTCATCTGCTGTTGGCCTTGAGGAGAGAAGAGGTTCTTGGTGGGGGGATCTTTGATCTCATCTCTTACAGCAGTTTCTGCTCAGCCCTACTTAAGCTGAAGCAGTAGGCATAACTCTGCCCTGTTATTATGGTTTAGAAGTGGTGTTATGTGCTTGTTAAATAAGGTTGTGACGGCAGAGCAGGTGGACAAGAGGGTTGGTTTGCTCCTTATTGCTGTCTTTCTAGAGGAGAACACATGGGAATTAAATCCACAGCTTAGAGCAGTAATAGTTGCATCCTGTCCTTTCTGATGCATCTTTAACCTACCTAATCGCCACGCTCTGTTCTGACTGAAGTTTGTCATGTCATTTCTCATGTCCTTCTCTGTGCATGCCACTTGCCTGCATCTGTTGGTATTTCCTTAAACAAGAAAGTCTATGGAAAAGTATTCATTTTGTTGCTGCCGCCTTTAAAAAAGGAGTATCTGGCACATCTCTAACTGAAGCCAAACAGTTGTTGAACAGGATAAAAATTGTTTGATCTTGCTTATGTTATAATATTTGCTACCCTGAGCTGTTAATGCTAAGAGCAATATTGGCTTTTGTTTCCACATGGCAGGCCTACACAGGCAGCCAGTGTAGTGGATAAATAACATGCTAATTGCAACAGAGCTTGACCCTTCAGCAGAAGTGGAGCTGGCTGCAGTGTGTGTGCTCCGAGGTAAGAGTTTCCATATAGGCAGTTAGCACAGAGGAGTTAATGAGCTGTGAACGCACACCTTCCTTGCTTGTAGTTCATTGGTTGTGTCACCACAGCTCTGTTGGTGCAGCATGCGTCTTAACTTTCTCAACTCTTCAGTCTTTGGGGTCACATCTGTGCCAGTAGTCCACTTACGTGACTATCTGTATAATCGTATTTGTCTGCAAGAAACACAAATGTTTGGTGTGACTTAAAGCCAGTCCTAAGAATTTTTAGTTTATATGTGAAAAGTCCCTCTTAGCCCCTCTTTGTCAAACAAGCAAACCATTTTACCTGAATGTCAGTTGTGGTTTAGTTTTGTTTTGTTCACTTTCACCTTAGGATAATAAGTCTTACTGAAACCAAAAATAACTTTCCTGAAGACATTTAATGCAGATGTTTATCTGCTACTTCAGTTCAGTCCTGGTGGCAAAAAGTAGAATTCCTGCTCCTACCAGTTCATCTGCTTCTGGTTCCCAGCTCTAGAGAGACATCCACAATCATAATATGTTAACTTTGAAAGGAAGAGTACAATTTAATGCAATGTGTTTTCATCTAGAAACACCTAGGATTGCTGGGGTGTGTGTGGTGTTCATCCACAATGATGTCTGGTTGCATGTGTGGAGACTTTCAAGTTATTGTCAGATTTATGTGGTATTTTGCAAGCTGACTTATCCAGCTTTATAGAGTGCTTCCGTGTGTTTTGCTGGGGGATTTGTTTCTTAAGGCACATGGGACTTTTGCATAGTTTTTTGGTTTTTTTGCAAGCAGGTTAGTAGTGAGAAGATGCTTATGGGACTAGGGAATTGCTTTCCCAGTGGAGCTAGTATGTTCTAATGAATTTTCTTCATGGGGTATTCTTTAATCTCATCAGGCATAGCTTGTCAGGTCTGGCTTGGCAAAATGAATTATTCCAACAAGGTTTTGAACTCACTAATGGCTTTTTTTTTTTTTTTCCTCCCCCATTTTAACTAACCCCATTACACTTTCTGCAGTCTGATTGTTCATTTGGCCAGGCAGCAGTACAAATCTGAACAGGCAAATAGTCAAGCCATTGAAGAAGAGCGGGATCCAGAGTCATGTAGAATTGGGAAAGGCACAGAGTGTTGAAACCAAGAATGCTTAGGAAGAATTGAAGGGTTTAGAAGCAGGTCCTCTATGAAAGGCTCACAGGGAGTTACAGATTTTTTGTGTCTTGTGTCTTGAATTAAGCATATGACCTGAACTTTTAAGGGATGATGAAAATGAGATGAAATTGAGAGGTTTTTAATTTTACAGTTGATGTGAGCTTTTTATTGAGTCTTTTGGAGGTGGTTCAAGGAGGAACTATGAAGTTCTTCAGCAGGGCAGGCTCAGCTATTTCTTCCACTTTCATGGAGAAACGGTTCTTGTGCAAATCTTCTGCTGTGGTAGTTCACAGAGCTTCCCTGATGGAAAAGAGCTAAGAGTGTTGCTGTCTAATTAGGTGAAACACTTTAACCCTTCTGCTAGACTATCTGCAGATACACCTTCAAGCAAGGTAAGTGTTGAACTTCAGCTAGGAGTAGGTGATTGGGAAAATTAAGAAGATAAAGCAAGTATGATTGATTATCCTAATATCATAGAATCATAGGATGCTTTGGGTTGGAAGGCACCTTAAAGATCATCTCGTTCTAACCCCCCCGATGTCAGCAGGGACATCTTCCACTGGTTGGAACCAGGTTGCTCAAAGCCCTGTCCAGCCTGTCCTTGAACAGTGCCAGGAATGGGGGCATCCTTAGTGTCTCTGGGCAACCTATTCCTGTGCCTCACCACACTCAGAGTAAAGAACTGCTTCCTAATATCTAATCTGAATCTTCCCTCTGTCAGTTTAAAATCATTCCCCCTTGTCCTATCACTACATGCCCTTGTAAAAAGTCCTCACCAGCTTTCTTGTAGGGCCCTTTTAGGTACTGGAAAGGTGCTCTAAGTTCTCCCGAGCCTTTTCTTCTCCAGGCTGAGCAAGCCCAACTCAGCCTGTCTTCATAGGAGAGGTGCTCCAGCCATCTTTGTGGCCCTCTCCTAATATACAGAAACAGAGTCTCTTCCTGCCCTTCCCCTCCAGACCTTCAGTTTGACTCTCACTTACTGTTTAAATCATGGAATGATCTTACAGAATTACTAATTAATTTCTCCTGCTG
>NW_009934135.1:123566-139517 GCF_000696875.1 Nestor notabilis | reverse complement strand
ACACCAGTGGCTGAAAGAACTTTAGTGGGAGCTGCTGCTGACTCACCTCTGCAACAGAGGAAAGATCCCCCCCCCGCAAATACTCAATTCTTTTTGGAGGGCATCACAACAACTGCTCAGATTTCAGTGGGAAGCTACAGTGCTACAGTAGCTTCTACTTAATTTCCATAGGAGCTACTTTCTAATGCTAATTTCACGCTTGATAACTACAGTCCCTTGTTGCCTAGGCAACAAGTTACGGCACAAATGTTCATTACTGCACTACTGGTTAATGTGTCTCTAGTGTTCTGAAAATATTACAGCCAGAATTAAGTGGGTTTATTCACTTCAGTCTTAAGTTACCCCCAGCCTAAGAGAGCAATTTGCAGCATGTTTCCAGTTAGAAGTGGTATCCAAGTGTAATAGTGACAGAGTAATCAGAACTTGCAGAATCATTTGGTATAGCACTGCTATGGTAAATGCATGTGTCTGTCTTGATTGTTCTTTTAAACGTCTGCTGTTTTATGAGGATTGTTTTGTTATCAACAGCAAAACATTTAAAGGTTTACAACTGAGATACCTAGAAATACACTTGTCAAGATTCATAATCTTTCTTAGCATTGTTTAGCTTGGCCTGACAGTCTCTAAGCAATTTCAGAGTCAAATTTTTGTGTACTTTGCATCATTTCATCCCCAAATTTATTGTAAAACAAATGAGGACATATTTGATTTGATGTCTTGAGGCAACAGTAATATTTTCCAATACGAATGTGTTAAGAGACCTCTTGCCAGCAGCTGGTTTTGCAAAGTTCTCAGTTTCTTTTTTTTCTTTTTTTTTTTTTTTTGGTGAAAGGTCTCATTTGTAAAGATTTGTTCAATTTGATTCAGTTCACATGTAATTAAGGCAAGAATTCCTTGGTGCTCAGTTGGTTGAGAGGGGGCTCTGCTTGTTGACCTTTTCTTTGGTGACTCAGCATGGAGAACTCAACACTTCCCTGCTGGGCAGACACCATTGTTAACTTCTATTCCATTATTATTTTTCATTTAAAAGCTAATTTACTCTTTTTGCCTTCAATCCCTGTTATTCGCATTATTCCAGCTGTTAAGTAATAAGAAAGTTTGTCTTTGGCAGGCTGCACATGTCATCTTGCCTTGGGAAATCAAAAGGGAATATTACATAACAGCTGACAGTAAATTTGGCTCCAGAATGTCATTAAACTAATGAATGTTGAGGTTTCTTTCCTGGTCACAATATTCTTGAGTTCAAACTAAAAACTCTTTTTATGTGAAACCTAGAGTGCACATAGGTAAATAGCAGAACTTGAGGAGCTTTCTGATCCTACATTATCAAACAGAACATACTCTTTGGTTTAAAAACTGGAAATGCAATACAGACATCCAGAAGTCAGTTGTCCTTAAATGAATTTAGAATAATTTAGTTCTTTAATTTTGTCTGTCTCTAAAGTTACTATTACAGTTCCCTAAATTTGATGCGGTTGGTATTCACTCTCTGAAGGAATCCCAGGCTGCCTGTTTGAATGCAATATAGCATTGTCTCTGTTCATTTGTAAGAAGGCTTTTTTAAAATGCCAAGAAGAAACTTTTTTTAATTTGATTTTTTAAAACTAATTAAACTTTGATATTGTTGAAGTCTAAAGAATTCTAGGACATAGAATACCTAAGAAGAAAAAAGGCCAAATGCCTGTATAACCGCTTACTTGTTACATACTTCTAAAAGCTCAAAAAGGCCTTAGAATGAAATTTAGTTCCTGATGTATATGCTTTAACTGAAACACAAAGCTTTGGCCTAGAATTGCTAGATTCACCTTTTTATCATTGCAGCTCCAAGGTGATGGAAGGGGAAATAATCACTTTCATTTAGTTTAAAAACACAGTTTTGTGTCAAGAAGCAGTTTGCTACATCTCAGAACTCCCTCTTCCTTTGATATTTACTTTAAGAATCGATCTGGTTGCACAGGGTGCTGGCTTTGTGCTATGGCTACAATAGCATAGCTATGTTAGGTGTTTGCTGTGTTAGAAGCTGTGTTATAACTGCTGTTAATATCTATACAAGTCAGAATACATGCTTGTACAAAAACAACTTTACAGTGCTATACAAATTCTTCGTGTGTTTGACAATCTGCAATGAGCAGGGGTTTGGGCTTTCCTTGTGTGGGGTTTCTTAACTTTGTTTTGTTGTTTTGTAAAAAATCTCTAGAGAGGCCTTTATTGGACTAATGAGAAAACAAGTTTCCAAATCAGAGGAGGATATAGTAGTTTGCATGGGTGTGGACTGCTCTTCAAGATGCTGTTTATTATAATGCACTTATAATTACTCCTTCTTAATAGAAGAAACTTATTCAATTCATAAGCCATGTTGTAATTTTTGTTGCATTCTGTTATGAAAAACAGAATACTAAGTGCATTTAGGGACATTTTACATTCTTGGTATATATTGGATCAAAATGGTGATTCTGGTGCTTAAAATGAGAAAGCCACATGCAAGATGTGAATAATGGTGATGCTATACAGGTAGTCCATTAAATTACCAATGAGTAGTCTCTAGTGTAGGTGATTTGAATCTTCATGTCTATGCATTTTAACAACCCACATATTAACAGAGTAACTTTGTTTGAAGTGGAGCCCTTATTACTTAGTTTAGACTTTAGACTTCTCTTGCACAGCAGGGAAGTCTCTTCTGCAAAGCTAATCAGGATCCCAGGGTAGGTGAGATGCTTAAAACTCTGTTATGTACTTACGCGTGTACTGGTTAATGTAGCCCAGGTAGCAAGGGCAGATGTAAAATGTAGATATAAAAGCACAGAGTAAAAAAGTGAAATCAAGGATGGGCGAATTTGTTAATAATAAATGGTGATTTTAATGGATTGGTTAGTGTAATAAGCCTGATGCAAAAATGGAGCCTATATGAGTCACAGCCATTCTAAGAAGCAGTGTATTGCTTTTATAATTATGGGGTAATTTTCTTAAGAGCATACTATTTTTTCTCTGAATGCTGTGGCAAGCTCTTCAGGGTTCCTGTTGCAGTACCTCCTTGTTGATCTAATGGTAGCTTCACATTTGAGTTGAGTTTCTTTCAGCTGAACTTGTCCCCGTTCCTGTTTTTCCATCAAGAAACTGTTGCTTTGTTCAGGATGAAGGCAAGTGACTAATGTGCTCTCAAAATGTATTCAGAATCTGCTTAAAATTAAGAGCAAAATAAACAGCACATGCTCCTTTTGGATAACGTGGTACTTGCAATCTTATGCTAGTGCTGCAAGTGGTACAGGCAGAGGGACTCAACCTGGGAACTGGAATTATGAGTGAAAAATACATGGTTCTGTTTACTCAGTATTTAAACCTGTAGGCAGATTTGGTTTACTAATTCTGCTTGCTTTGTATGCATAGCCTTCCCTGCTCATTATTCAGAGGCAAAAAGTGTATTGACACTTACATATGATACTTCAATCTGGACATAGTGTTCAGTGTGCTGGCCAGGTGTACAAAAAGTTTTGTTAAATGTTAAAGACCACTGCCTTGGAAAAAACTATTTCAAGTGTACTAGAGCAAGATGGTACACTGTGATGAGGGTGTAGCACTAGCTAAGTGCTGGCACAAAGAAGGCTGGGGCAAGACCTTCAGTTGCAGAGCCTGCAGAAGGAGCAGGTAGTACCCACTTCACAACAATGTCACCTTTTCCCTGGGAAGTCCCTAAATTGCAGATATGATCTGAGGAATATCAGTAAGAGGTAAAACAAACCAATCCCTCAGTCTTACCTCTTGACCATTGCTTGGAAGTGTGTGCTGGGCTAGGTGAACCTCTTGGTTTGACCTTGTGTGGCTTTTTTGCTGGGGAACTCTTAGTTGAATGTCAGGACTCACGGCGATGGTTCCATGATCAAAATTGTAAGGCGAGGTGCGACAGTCCTTCCAGGGCTCCACTTTGTCCCTGTAAGATCCCACATTGACCATTCTCACAACACAGAGTAGGTATGCACTTTTTTCTGGGTTAGCTTTCTGCAAATCAGGTGTCCTGAGTCAGGAGGGGGGCTAGAAAATAATCAGAAGGGGCAACTTAAGGACAGAGATGTCAGTGACTTAGTGTCAACAGTGTCTGATAAGCATGGGAAGGGCCAAAGCTGTGCTGCTGCTTTGTGCAGTAGCCCACAGCCCTTCTGCCAATGTGTACATTAACCTTTCTGACAGACTTACTACAAAGATGTTGTAATTAGTTTGTATCAAGTTTGAAGCAATATCTGTGTCCCTGCAAGTTCCTAGTACAGTATTATGTTAGCCTTTTTTTAAACCCTGCTCCAGCCAGGTGTCTTGCACATCTATACACTTCTTGGTGTGCCTCACTGGTGGGGGTTTCAGCACACTGAGTTATCATGTGTGCTGTCACACCTGCTTCACAAGAGGAAGCTGCCACAACTTCTAATCCTGAAGTTGAGCTGCATACTGTCTCTCAGGGAACTTGTGTTGCTCTTTACATTGGGTTTTGGATGACGTGGGAGCACCCTGCCTGACATGGCATGTCTCATGCTGGGTATAGTTATTGATGCCATTTTCTCAACTGTATTCTTCAATTATTGATATCTCCTCCTTCTCCTCTCTCCTTCATTTATCCACCGTCAAAAATAAAAGCTGCCTTAATCCATTTTCAGCTTCTTAATTAAGTTTCAGCTGGCAGAAAACCTGGTTATTTGGTCAGAGGTGGCTTTGCTGTAGTTGCTGCAGTCGGAATGGCCGTACCCTGCATCAGGAGCTCTTGGTTTGCATCTGAACGGGCTAAGAGCGCAAAGAGTTCAGTCTTGCTGATAAGTGAGATAAACCCCTCTGCTGGTGTTAAACTGTTCCTGTCGCTTGTTTGTAGTGAACTTCCGACGGCTCTAATTGTGTAACCTCTCCAGGAGAGCTGTGTTCTGTTGTAGCTGGGGCAGTTTTTCTCAAAACCAGTTGATGTAAAGATGGAAGCCTACACATTTGTCTTCTGCCAGCAGGCAGGATTATATTATATCCTGTTCCTACGTAAAAAGCAGTGAATCCTCAACTGATTCAAAGGGTTTTGCCGCTCTTAAGTAGCACTGTTCTGTCTCCACAGCTTTACACACATGTTTCTAGGAAAGATGATGTATTTCCAAAACCTGCCTGTTTTAAGAACATGCTTATCATTTTCATGTGGGCCCGCAGACTATTTCTTGAACCTGGTCAGGTATCACTGTAACTGACTCTGCAGTAGGCTGGGGCTAAGTGTCTGAATGTGTTCCACTGCTAGCACCATGTTAATAAATCTGGGTGACTGGATGAAGCTGGATCCAGTCAAAGACGTCTGCCCTGCTGTGATGTTCCCAGGTCCTGGCATGTGGTACAGCTATCCTGAGTCAAACCAGGAGCCCAACTCAGGTCCTGTATCTAGTAGTAGCAGAGAACAGAATTCTTGGAGAATAAAAGTGCAGGATGTGTGCATAATAGTATGTCCCCTCTACACCTTCTCTACTTCCAGGCATCTGTGGCTGCAGACTTTCCTGAAGCAGAAGCAGCATTCTTATATTTAGCAGTCTTCAGTTGACTTATTTTCCTTGAATCCATGCAGTGTATTCTTTTAACTCATATATTTTTATCACCCACATTTTCCTGTGCTAAGACATTCTCGTCCATAGCTTCAGTGCACACAGCTACTTACCTTCTTTATTGTTTTGACCTTGCTATCATACTTTATTTTAAAAACACCAAAGGAATAGGACTGCTTTTAGGGAAGCACTTAGGAAGGCAGAATTTGGAGGTAATCTAAAGTGACAGAGGTATCTTGGCTCAAGATAATTTCAGCCTGCATCTTGTATAGTGCCTGCTTCTTTACACTTTGGTGCTGAATAGCTAGATACCCTTGCTAATCTGTGAATGTGGGGAAAAAATGTTATTTTAGATCTAATTTTAAGCTGTGCTTTAAAAAAATACTCAAAAGTAAGTAGTTTCAGTATCTTAGGTAAATAGTGCCCCTTGTTGTACTGAATCAGTCCACCTGTAGTTAGACCATCAGCCTGGCTTTGTCTGGCTGAATTCCTCATTTCCCTCACTTAATAAATTAACATTACTTTTCTGAAAAGAAGATAAGTTTTCCTTCCCCCTTTTTTTCCCCATGCCTTTTAATATCAGTGTTAGTTAATGGTGTGAATTAATTAAAAACTACTTCTTCCTGCTTAGTCATGTCTTTTCATTGTCTTCCTGGAGCACTTCATTACTTGTCTTAAAACATGTAGACCATGGACATAAGACCACAGTTGAAGGGAGTATGACACAACCCATAACAAGATTTAGCTATGTATTGTTTGACAGAAGATGGGTTATTTTTATACCAGCAGTTACAGAGAGAGCTGAGCTGACTTTCCTTGGGCTAATCTTCAAAACCCAAAATACTGGAGAGCCCAGCACAGATTTTCGTGACTGCCCTGGGCCTGAAGCTAGCACATCCAATCTACTTGTGTTAATCTGCTGCTGTGCTTAGGCTAATAAGATGCAGGGTCTTGCAGATCTGTCCTGGGTTATCTCTGCACTGTAGCCTGTTTTCTGCTCCTTGCATGTGCCTGATGGATACTTTCAGTCTGCACATGGGATCTGTGACTGGGAGTATGGTGTTGTCTTTGTGTCTCTATGTGGTTTTCTGATGAACTTCAAAGTGAGGGTTAAGGTCTGACAAGTTTAAAAATAAATGGATGTTTTCAGTCTCCAAAGGACCCTTCTCTACTTCCTGTCTTAAAGAACTGGGAATAAACTTTCTGTGGGTGTTATCAGGTGTGTTTGTCTCTTGGTGACAGGCAAAGCATCCTACATTTTTCAGGGTGGTGGTTGGTAGCTTTGAAACCAAAGCAAGCTCTTGGTGACTGTTTCTGCTGTGTATTTTACCTAAGGCACATTATAGTTAGGGCAACCCAAATGATGTCTCCTCTTACTATACGGAAATATAGTTCTGGTGAAAGTTGACACTGGCTGTTTTATCTAGATGTGGTGAAGAAACACTACCGCTTTCCTGTCCCTTCTGGATGTCTGCATAAGTTTTTTGAATCATACTAGGCTCTTTGTGCTTTTATTGCTCACCTTCTCTAGCACTCCTGAACGACATGGGTGATCCTGGGGTACTTTAACCTCTGTTGAGCAACCTTTGCCTTCTCTGTGGATTTTGAATGTGTTCTTTGTAGTAATTCCACTGTTGGGATGTTATTTCATCCTCTGGCAGCTACTGCAACATTAGCTACGTAATTTCTTTGTGTCAGAGGAACATGGACACTTGAAGCAGAATGAAGAGGTCTCAAATGCATGCAAGGGGAAGGTGACACTCGGCTTCTGCACAAGCTGGGTTATGTTTCAGTGGGAAAACTTGCCTTACACCAGATAAGTTCTGTTATCTCTGAGCAGAGAGAGGCAGCATCAGACCATAATTTGAAGTTGTGTGTTGTTCTTGGGCAATTGAGAGTTCCCCTGAACCAATGTGTGTACGTGTGCTGCTGCTGGGTTCACTGCCTGGCATCTGAGAGCCATTCTGGAGGGATTGATGAAGTCAAGAGCCCAGGCCACCTCTGAGGGCACCTTTGCACATTCATTACAGCAGCATGGGTTGATTACCCTAGAATAAGGTATCATGCTGTAAATGTACAGCACGTGGAGTAATGACCTACCTTGGTTCCCCAGGGTACAATCTCAGTGTTCAAGGGAAAGGACAGCTATATTTGACACCATAGCTGTGAGGAAGCTTTTTGGAATAATGGTTTTCAAAATTAGGAATGGTGGAGGGCCAGAGAGATTGATGACTTGAGAAGAGAGAGCGGACAAACAAAGATGAAGACACTGCATTGAATGAAAGTAGAAGCAAAACTCTGAAGCCGAATTGCTGCTGCCTCCTGCTTTGCTCTGCTCAGCTGCCCTCTGGCACTGCTTAGCTCCCCAAGCTCCCCACTGCAGTCTCTCGTGGCTGGCAAGAGGAAAGGTGTCAGGGAGCCTGGTATCTTTTATGGAACCAGTAGGTGGTTTCACTTGTCCCAGTCAGAGTCTGGTGATAGCTGGAGTGAGATGCATAACAAGCCTCCTTTCCTCTCCTACCCATCAGTGCAGGGAGCCTATGCATATGGCCTGAGTGGGCTAAATGTACAGTGCAAATGACACCTTTCAGTGTCAGCAAGCATCTCTGCTCCCCTCATTTGAATGCAGGGTCATGTATAACCAGGCTACCCTCTGAACTTGAAGTGACACGTAGACTGGCCTCACTGTGCATCATATCTTGCATGCATGATGTTTTGATGAGAATACGAAGCTTGAAAGATGCTTGGAGCACACTGGCTTTAGTGACTAGCTTTACAAAAAAATATAGATTGGACTATGACCAAACTCCTCATTCTGGTCATTCCATTTCCAGGAGAAGTAGGTTAGAAGTAGGCTGGGATGAATGTGTGCCTTGTCTGGTTTCTCCCCTCCTCTGCAGAGAGGAACTCTGAGGGGGAGGACATGGGACTGCTGGAGCTTGTTAACTTTATGGGGGGAGGATCTGACCTCAATGCTAGCTCATCATGGGGAAAAAAAAATACCTATGGCAAATTTAGTGGCCCTCTGGAAGGAACTTGGATTTGCTTTGCTGTCTAGAACTGTGCTGGTGTTGTACTTCTGCATCACTTCTGCCAAATAAACTCAAGTTAAGTAATGAACTCTTGAGCAGAAACCTGCCTGCAGGAGCTGCAGCAGCACTTCTTGAATTCACTGTTAATATCACGTTGCTTTTTGTAGCCTTTCCCTTCCGGGGGTCTTGTTTCCATCTCTGTCCTACCTACCTCCTCCTCCACTTTCCATTTTTCCTTGTATTTTCTATTCTCTAACCCTTCCTTTAATATACTCCTGTTTGGTGTTTTCCTGTTGGCCGTCACCTTGCTTCTATCTTGTAAACTTGTTCCTTTCTGCATCTTGCCTGCAGCTCTGTGCCTTTGTGCTATGTAGCTGTGATAACACTGCGACAGGCAGAAAAACACATGTTCTGGACCTGTAACTGTGGTGCTGAAAAGCTGAGACCTCATATACTTTAGTGATCAATGAATTTGAAAGGCCTACAGCTGACTCTGGCAGCAAATCTGTTGCCTGTTGTGTTTCTCCCAATACTTCCACTGTTTCTTCCTTCTCCCACCACCTTTTCTTTTCCCATATTATATAGGATTCAGAAAGTTTTGTGGATGAGGACTTTATCTTCTCTGTTCTGGCCAGTAATCAGCATGATGGGCAGGTCTGGAAGACTCTTGTGTCAAGCACTGTGCTCTAATTGGCTCTACCTCATATTCTCCTAACTTCATGTAGAAGTCCTGGTGCTCTGTATTCAGGGAAGAAGCATCTCCTGCTGTGAGCTCACTTCTGGTTTGGATCGTCTGAACCATCCAGGATTTCAGTGTGCAAAATCTCCAGAAGTTTGTGCTATTTGTGAGTGATCTTGTGCTGGATGAGCACAGGACACCTCAGGAGGTGAGGGAAGCCTGGCAAGAGCAGCCAAGCTGCTTGCTCCTCTTCCCCGCTGCCCTGGTGACACTGCAGTTAGCCATCAGGCATGTGCTGACACACAACTAGTGGCCAAACCTTTCTTTCTCTTGCTCCTGTGTTAATCAGCTGTATGTTGTGGCTGCAGACCACAGCCCCTATTCCAGTTTGGTCAGTATGCAGCTTCCAGGGAGGCAAAAGCTGAAAGAGAAATAAAAACAGTGTTACGGGGGAGAGGGAAATTCCTGTGCTTCCTGTTGCCTTAAGGTTTGTGGTTGTCTGGCCTGGACCCACAAGCCACCGAATGCAAATGTTCCCAATCTGCCAAAACCCTTCTGGAGGGGAGCAAAAGAGGAGGTGATTTCTTTCCATGGTGAATGGGTACCCATGGCTTGGGAGTGCTTGCTGCCATGTCCCAGAAGGTGCAAACCTGAGTCCGGCTTGCCTGCCTGCTGCCTGTTTAGATGAAGGCTGGTTTACGAGTAGCATCAGATTCATTTTATTGAAAAGAAGGGTTTGCCTTTTCTTTTTCCAAATGCTGTCTGTTAGTTTCCAGTTGTGTTTTATAGTATTGTGTTAGCTGAGAAAGGTTGGAATGGACTCCTGACTCTCTTGTCTCAGAATACTGGCTTAGATTTAGTTACGTGGTTTTGGTGCTGCAGTTCCATAGCTGCAACATAGGATTTATCCTCACTGTCAAGGGACCTCTATTTTATTGAATGACTTTTGTTTTTGTCATGCGAAAAAGAAATCACTGTTTAGTCTGAATGAGATACAGGAGATAAACAGTACAGATAGCAGCATAAGTCAGGTCTTGGATTAGCTGAAAAGGAAAGAAATATTTGATGTTGCAAAGATGCCATTTAAAAAGTCTTCTAAATCAATAAAGCAATTAAATTCCACTCACCACTGACTTAGTGTTTCTGACCAAACTGTGCTGATCAGCGTGTGAAAACACTGAAGATTTGAAGGACCTAGTGAAATCATAGAATAGTTTGAGTTGGAAGGGACCTTCAAAGGCCGTCTAGTCCAGTGCCCCTGCCATGAGCAGGAACATCTTCAAGATGTTTATTACATCTTAGATACAGCTTAAGAAGAATGACAGGTAATAATTTCACAAAGGTAGTACCTGATATGTGATGTAGTGGTCCAGGCTGGCTGCTCTGTGATCCTCTTATGCTCAGGCATGTTAGGTGCCCAGCCTGGAACCCTTGTCCTGTAGGGGAGACGTTGCACTCTCTGAAGTGACAAATTCCTGGTGCTGAGATTTTGCTTGCAGGGGAAGACAGGTTGGAAGGATAGGGCAGGGCTTGTGTGTCCTACTGACATTTTACCTTCACAATATGCATTTGAATGTGAGTTTAAAAGTGTCTTGAAAAGGCATGGCAACTGCATGGGATGTGGAGACCGTTGTGCTCAGGGCTTGATCTGGTGAATATCCAAAGAAAACTGCCATCACGAACCTCCGTGAAATAAATAATTGATGTGAACAGCACCTTATACTTTAAGGGTAGCACTTTCCATCTCCGTGGTGTCAAGTAGCTGTTCTGTGACAGTCTCTGTAGCCATACAGCATGGTAATGTGTCATATTTTGAATTTCTACCTCATTAGGCTTGCTGTGTGCAAGCATTTGGTTTTGAGTGGTCCATGCCCTTCCCTGGATGCAAAGGGCTTTGTGCTTGTGCCCAGGGCTGGATTTGGCTGGCCTCTGGAGCAGCAGCACCTCCATGTGCTTACTCTCTTGTAATGGGAATAGGAGCATGTGCTGCAGGAGGATGTGCTGATTGAAGATACTTCAACTTCAGTCCTGCAGTTCTCATGCTCTATCAACCTTATGCCTAATTATACACTGAAAAACATAATGTGAAAAGGCTGTGTAATCCAGCCATTTTGTCCTGGTTTGTGCCTTACAGACTGAAGTTAAGGCACTGATACATGGGAAACATCCAGAAAACAGGAGGCAGTCTCTGCAGCCGGGTTCTGATCCTGTCTTACACGTGACCCTGTCTTATGTGGCTTTGGGGATGATGCTTATACTTTATGTCTCTGGTTCTTTCTCTGAACTTTCAGTAAGTGCAATATTGGCAGCACCTTTAACACTTCAGATAAACGCTTGACTTGAGGGAAGAAGCCTGCATGCTAACTGCATTTTCTGATAATATCTCAGCAATAACGTCATTAGAGGCTTTGCTCTCCCAGTCCTCAGAGCAGAGCAGCCCCAAACTGCCTCCTTCAGCTGTGGTGACTCATGCAGAGGCAAGAAGTCTGCCAGTTCCTGAAACTTCAAACCGTTGATGTCCTTAGAAAGGCCCTTAGGTCAGTGGTCACCTACTCAATCCACCAGCCAAATGAAAGTTACTGAATTAAAAAAGATTTTTGTTGTTGAAAGATCAACAGCAGGCCAAGCGGGTTGCTTGGAAATGTGTTTCATACCTGTTCTGTTAGTACCCTGTCTTCTTAGCCTTCCCAGGACTCTGCAATTGAGGCCAAACGAAAGGAGCACAATGTTCCAAGAAAATGAAGGAAATTGGGCAGTGCAGAATGCTGGTATAAGCAGCTGTCCCTCTGGAGGTCTTTTTGGTCATATTAGAGAGGTAGGATATTTTTTTAATCAGCTTTATTTCTCTGGAAATCTTCAGACTTAACTTTTTATTTTCTGCTAGTCTAGTTGCAAGAATAATAACAACTATTCTGAGGGCTCTTGCATGACTCTTCTGCTCCAGGTAGTCTGAGAAGCTCTGATATTTTGAAAATACAACGAGTATTTATAATTGGAGAATTGAAGAAAATCCAGTACGTGAAATGACCATGGAAATGAGTCTATTCTGATAACTAGTGGCTTATTAGAGAGGGAATAGAGAGCAGGTGATTGTCTACAGGAAATATGTGCTTGGATGGCATCCCAAAAGATGCTAAACCTTTCCTGTTCAGGAAGGGGATGATTGCAGGGGAGTGATACATGCTGGCATAAACAGTTTAGTGAGGTAACAAAGGGATTTTGATAAGGGCTAGAGGAATAGCCTGAGGGTGTTCTTGGTAGCTATTTTAGCTCATCACTTTTTGCTGGTTCAGTGATCATGTAACCATTCACTCTCTTCCCTATCTCACAAACAAGTTCTTACGTTGTAAGATATTTTTACATCCCTACACAGATGCCTTCCTACTGGCACGTTTTGGTATCTGTCTTATCCACCTACTACCATGCTGTAACATAGAATTATTTTGGATAGCTTATTACTGTAGATGGTACATTTTCACCTCTTTCAGCAACTGCAGCAAATTTTTCTGAATGCTTCCCTGTTTTTCTGTTTCTTACCTTCATCCTTCAAGGAATCTTTAAATGTGTAGGCCAAAAAAATCACCCAAGAACAAACACCCATGACGTGTTCCTGGCAGCTTTTGTAATTTAGTCTTGTTTGGACAGCTTCCCTTCTCAATGTCAGCCTGTTCCGGTTAGTTAGGTCAGAGGCAAAAACTCCGTGTTCTTCTGGGCAGTCACCTGGTAGGATGGGGCTGTTCACTCTTGATCAGCTCACCTAGGCCACTGAGCTGTGACACATGCTCTGCAGGCAGGAATCAATGGTGTTCATTTATTGGTGATAAAAATTGCTTTCCTTTACCAAATATATGACTGTTGCATCTTCCAGGAGGAGGATGAAGCCCATTCTGATCTGAAGGGCTAATGCATTTGAGCTGTGAATAGTAAATTCTGGGGATTAATGGATGGGTTTAATCCCACTACTCAACCCAATCACCTCTAATCTTATTACTGTGCTCAGCTGATTAAAATCGATGGTGCTTCCAGTGGGGATACAGCATTCCCTAACCCATTTGCAGATCTTGTAACCTGCCCTTTGATCCTGTGAGGTGCTGAGTGATTCCCTCTGTTTCTCTGTACCTTACACAGTTGAATCTTTCAAGAACTTAGTGTGTGATCATCGCTAATAATAATATTTAATTGACTGAAGCAGTGCTTGGATTTAAACTTCCTACTTTCCTACAATAAAATCCTTGTTAACTTGATTATGTTCCCGTGGTCTGTCTTGTATATTTAAAATCTTTAAAAAAGGGAAGAGTAAGCAAGTGCTTTTATCATGGGGGAGAAGCTCACTGGCCTGCCTGAAATCAATACGTCTACAAGATTAATATATTTAAACAGCAAAAGAACAACTGCCTGTGCTTACTCTTCTCTTACTAATGACCCTGAGATATAACTGATCTGATGTGTGCCACATCCGTCAGGAAAGAGTCCCAGTGGTAAATACTGCAGTGGAGAGTGACAGCTTGTTAGTGCTAATTGTGACAATGTTCATTCATTAGCCAAGTACAAATATTCCTTGCACAGGCTATAAGCTTGCAAGCACCTGTGTAGACTTAAGGCGTTCCTATTTTCTGGTACTTCTCCCAGAGGCTTGCAAATGCTGTTCAGTAAAGGTCTGTGCTGACATAAATTGGTATTGGTACATTGAATAGACAGAAAAACACGGGTCTGGAGAAAAGGAGACTTGCCCAGTTTGATGGTGTGAAGGGGGAACAGAGCTAGGGTCTACTGACTCCTGCCCGTCATTCCAATTGCTGGACCATCTCTTCATTTATCATGATTGCACATATGAACCCAGCTTAGAGTCACTTTAATCCTGTGGAGCTCATCTGTTTGGGAATTTTAACTATGACTGATATCCACCCCCACTTCATTTCCAAAAAGGCTCATGGAATTACACATTCCAGTCTTTGTAGCCAGAGCTGTGTTTCCTGCAAGCTGCCTGGCTGCTGGGAATGTGGCTCCTTGTGCTGCCCAGCCTTCCAGGAGGGGGGAAGGACTCGTCCCTGAGTCAGAGCTTCTCTGGGGTTGTGGAAAAGTTCAGTTCTCTGGTTTGCAGTGACCATCCCTCTTGATGCAGGGAAAAATAAATTACATTTTTCAACAAAAAGACCCTGGAAATCTCCCAGGACAGCAGTACTGGGTATTGCCCCATTGCCATTGTATTTGTGGAATGCTCCTTTTAGCCCCACCAAGTCTCTTCATTTCAGTCCTAAGAGCAGAGGCTAACAGAACAGGTATTAAACACACTTCCAAGATGGGCAAGGCTAAAATTGAACCTTTTCCGTCCTTCCCTTTCACTCAAAGGAACCCAGCCTTCTCTCATGGTCAGACAAGTAAATGTCTGCCCCTTTCCCAGAAACCTCTGCTAAAGGGAGACTAAGGGTGTTGAATTCCGTCCTCTCACTCATGAATCAAATGTTTTCAGAGTGTTGAAATCACTTCCACCTTCTTCACATCACCTTTGCCCATTACCTCTGTTCTCTTTTGGAAGTGGGCTGCGGATATCTGTACGTCAGGCTGCAGGCAGCCATGCTGAATATCCCCTCAGCAGCAGAACTGAATGAGACATGTTTAGGGGTTTGTTTTAATTTGGTGTTTTGTTTGGGTTTTTTAACCTGCTCTCAATCCAGACGGGTTCTGAATCATATCAGTCCCTGTGTGTGCCCAGCAGTTGTATCCACCTGTATGTGCACACACATGGTACATGATCTTGTATGTACACTAAATACATGAAGGACTAAAGGTTTCTTTCTGAAGTTAAAAATTAATTCAGTGGAAGAGTTATTGTCTTTCACCTTGTATAGCCTAAATCACTTAGGCCTTGAGGAGCAAGTAATTTTCTTCTGGCTGATAAAGAAGAATCAAACTTCCAGTGAGATAACTAACTCATGCATTGCTCTGTGCAGTAACAGCAATGTGGAGAAGCTTCTGGTGAAGTATGCTTTAGGGCACTGCAATCAAAATCATGATAGGCAGGTGTAAAAGTGACTTGTAAAAGTGACTTCTCCCATACCCCTAACATGGGTTTGAACTTAGATTTCTCAATTCCAAGGAGATACCTGCTGCAAGCCTTACAGGAGGATTCTGGACAACTTTACTATTTCCCTTGTACCCTAGAAGATTATATTAATAAAAGAATTTGGTGCCAGAACTGAACTTTTTGCCAACTGCTAATTGCTGGGCACTTTGGAGCAGTGAGCTGTGCCCCACTGGTGTTTCACCATTGTTTCTTCCAGAGGCTGACGTAAAATTAACCAGGGGAGTAAGAATGAGGGCAACATACTTGGGAGTGAAGGGGGAATTATGCAAAAACCTGGCAGATTTTCTAGAGGAGAGGGATCAAACTAAGGAGCTTTACCAACATGCAGCAGTGTCAGGGTTACTGACCTCTGCCAAGATATATGCCAAGTCTGTGCCTGGCTTCCTGCCTGTGGTATTGTTCTGATGGATTTTTCTATATAAAGCACTTTTTCATCAAAGAATTTTTGTATTGTGTTCAGAGCAGGCTGTGTAAATATCTATTATTAAAAAAATATGAAACTCAAATCTTTCATGTCATATGTAAGTAGGATTTTTGATTTTGATCCAGCATATTCAAATAGTGGTAGCTGTCTTAACGAGACCTACACTCATTAAATAGTCCACATAT